>NC_081803.1:23599853-23609853 GCF_963082965.1 Carassius carassius
TGTTGGACGATTGAGAATCAAGCAGCAATGTACAAGGTGAGGTTTAACACATACACATCGTGTTTCATACTTGAGCTGCATCTGTCGTCGGTGCTGATTTCTCTCTGTACCTCCACAGTATTAAGAAGTTGATGTCTAAAAATGAACGAAAGCTTCGGCGGAAACAGCATCAGTTGGCGACACATTCTGCCTGTGAAGAGCGAAAGAGCGTAACGGCTGCAGACGACCCTAAAGACCCCACGGCAGAGAGAGGTGTCCACATACAGATCTGTTTAATAATGCTTATGAAGATCTGAAAACATGTACAGGACTTCAAGCCCAGGGTGTAGTTTAGTGTTGTCTGTCGTTACATTCTGGTTTAAACGAGTGAACAATTGACAGAATGTTAATTTTTTTGGATGAACTTTATTGCTTAAAGGCTTGTTTTGTTTAAAATGATTTGATGTAATTTCTGAAGCTCTCTGGTGGGCCCCGGACCCCTGGATGAGAAGCGCTGTTCATAACTCTTCTCTGTTCTTATCGTTCCTGCAGAGACACCCAGAGACTGTATTTATATGGACCGTGTTTTACATCAAATTCATGATAACAAAGCACTATTTAAAGAAGAGTCAGTGAATATTTCTTGTATTTTGGATCATCTGCGGCCGTGGCTGGATTTATTTGAGAGTAAAGGACATGAGAGTGTGTTAAACAGCCGAAGAGAGCCTGGAGCTCTGTGGGAGCTGGTGGATCTTCTGCTGGAGTCCAGAAACCGGGTCTGGGCTCGAGTCTTTATCCAAACGCTCGGCTTGATGCTTCATATCAAACCCAGACTGCAGCTTTGGGCTCAGCAGCTCGATAACGCTGGTGTGTTTCAGTCACACTGCTCTTCACATCCACGCACTAAACATGGCTGTTTCCAGAGCTGAATATGGTCAGTCTGATGTGTGTAAAGCTCATATTTTCTGTGGTCAGGTCTGAAAGCTGCGGAGTCGTTCGTCAGTCGTTACAGCTCTCTTCTGGAGGAGTTGGACCTGAAGCCTCTTCTCACCTTCACACCGCTGCAGGAGACGCTCATCCACACATTCGGCACCGTTCCGCAGTTATTTGACCGTGATGGTTTAACTGTAATGGAGTATTTAAGACAGGCTCCGGCTAAAGAAAAGCGTCTGTTTATTTGGACTCTAGAGTCGAATCGAGAGCGCTATCACTCCTGTCACTTCATTCTCGATCAATATTTTGAAGACGGTACGTAAGTCAGAACAAGTGTTTTATATGAGCGGGGAGTTTATGTAAATAACTTTGTTTTTCTTCAGATGCTGTTTGTTTAGTCATTAAAAAGACGGATGATGAAGAGCACATGGTAAGAGACGCGTCCTGAAGTGTTTGTTTCTGAAGCGTTTCGTCGGAGTTTGAGAAGATGACTCTCTCTCTCTGTGTGTGTGTGTGTGTGTGTGTGTGTGTGTGTGTGTGTGTTTCAGAGCTCAGTATTTAAGAGTAAAAACAGGCATCGTAAGAAGAAGCAGAAGGAGTTGAAGGTGAGTGTGGTCCGTGCCGCGGCGCAGGACCGGTGTGCTTGATGCTCATCTGTGTGTCTGTGTGTTTCAGTCTGTGTTTGTGCTGTCTGGGATGAGAGGTGGACATTCCCGGGATGAGGAGGATGAGGAAGACGAGCTGTTCTCTGAGGAAGACTCTCTGTGAGTTCAGTCGAGCCGTTGTTCATTATGTATGTGAAGAAGCGAGTCAGTTTGGGTGACGGGGTGTGTGGTGTTCCAGGATGTTCCTGAATAGCATGGATCCGTTCAGCGTTCCCGAACACCTGCGAGGACAGCTGGAGGAGTTTGAGGAGCAGTACTCGGGATCATCAGACCGGAGCCATTACCAGAGAATCCTGGACAATAACCCTGACCCCACTAAAGAGAGTTTATACGAGTGCGTCTCATCTATACTTCTGCTCTCCACATGGTTACATTTCTAACAAAATATTGTAATGCATTACTTAAAAAAAAAAAATCTCGAACACTGGCTAAGACAAACTGTTATGATGGTGTATAAAACTGAGTTAAGTCTCCTTTACACTGTTATAGAGGATCAGATATTTGTTTAGTTCGCTCTTTTTGATTTGTTTCTGTAGCGCATTTGAGACACCAGAGTAAAGACCTGTTCACACCAAGAACAATATCATTACCTAAACCCACAGCTTTGTTATATCAGGACAACTGTAACACCAGCCAATGCAGTTTTATCTGCCAGCTTGCACTAATGTGCTGGAGTGAACTCTGTCTGGTTGTGTGTCTGTCAGTTATTTTGCTCAGATCCTGGAGGAGCACGGTCCTCTGTGTGCGTCTGACCCGCTGATGATGGGCGAGCTGGAGAACTTTCCTCCGGAGGCGCAGCAGAAGATCTCAGACGCCGGAGGACTCGAGTCCTTCCTGCTGGAGTCTCTGCGCTTCGTCATGATGGAGCAGCTGATCGGCCTGATGAAGCACGCCGTGTCTCTGACAGACCTCAACCCCTCGGCTAAAGAGTTCTGGCCACCCGCGGACGCCTCACACATCAGCGTACTTCCTTATGATCACAAAGATGAGTTCACATCCTCGGATGCGTTCCTGCTCCTCCCCGACCCGTACGCCTTCGACTGTCACGTCTCAGATCTGCAGGAACACACACCGGCGTCTGAGCAGAGACGGGACAAACACACGGCCGTGTGTGTGCGGGTAAGATGAGACACATGATGGGAATGTCATCAGGATGAGTGCCGTCTCTGACCCCGACTCTGTCTTTCAGGATTTGGCCGAGCATACAGACGTCTCCATTAACACAGAGCCATACGTGTGCTTCGAGAGGAACAGCGTGAGTGAATGTCATGATGTGTCTGTTACACGTTCTCCAGTAGAACCAGAACTGATACTGATTCCTGTATGTTCATTAACGTAACGTCTGTGTTTGTTCAGGGTGACATGCTCCAGACGGAGAAGCAGAGGCGGCAGCTGTTGAAGGAGATCCAGCAGATGAAGGAGGATCATGAAGCCGTGCAGCAGAGGAGAGCCGAGGACATCTCAGCGCTTCAGGAGGAAACCCAGAAGATCACTCTGAGGATGCAGGTAGAGAACCATCCGTGGAGATGTTCTGAAGCGGTCGTGTGCTTCAGACGTGTGTGTGACTGTGCTTGTGTTCAGATCGCCGGCACCGAGCTCAGCATGTTCCAGCAGAAACTAGAGGAGGTGGTGAGGAAAGACCAGCAGGAGAAGAAGGAGAACCAGGAGACGCTCAAGACACTGAAGACGGAGATCAGAGACCTGGCAGATTTACACGAGAGGTCAGACGCACACTCATGACCCTGACCCTAAACATCTGCAGAACTACATTGAAATAGAAACATACTTTGGATGATTTACAAACCTTTTTAATTAGTGACGCCCAGTGAAATGAGCTCCCTACCCTCACAAGTACAGTTAAAGCTGCTGTTTCACGGCTCTGTGTTTCTCTAGTCACACCAGAGACATCAGTGTGAAGAAGAAAGAGTACGAGGCAGAACTGGAGCGATTCCTGGATGTCAGGTGAGTCTGAACACTTACACCGTTACATTTCTGTGGATAGTTCTTCACTAAATTACTGTTTCGCCTCAATCCCATGGTAAAAGTGTAACTGTTTTTCATACAGTCTAAATACACTTAGACTATAAGCTCAGAAATGCTTCTAGCTTAATCAGAAAAAATACTGTAATTATATTCTATTACTCCTTTAATACATGCAATACATATCTAGATTAATATAAAAAAATAAATAAAAGTATATTATGTGTAACAGTATATTGGATGTGGGCAGCTCTTAAAGTGACAGCAGTCTAATATTCCTGCTGTCTGTCATCCATGTTAATCAAACAACAAAAGAGAGATAATCTCTCACTGCTCTTGACTAAATCACTTTTGTTACTTTAATAAGAAGAAATGTGTCCCTGCAGCACAGAAGCAGTCATCAGTGTCACAGATGTATATTTGTAGAAATAGACAACAATACATTGTATGAGTCACAGTTATACATTTCTCTTTTATGCCAAAAATCATTAGGATATTAAGATCATGTTCCATGAAGATATTTTATACATTTCCTACCGTAAAAAATCTGTATAATGCATTGCTAAGAACTTCATCTGAACAACTTTAAAGATGATTTTCTCAATATTTAGATTGTTTTGCTCCCTCAGATTCCAGATTTTCAAATAGTTGTATCTCAGACAGATATTGTCCTCCGAACAAACCACACATCACTGGAGAGATGATTTATTCAGCTTCAGATGATGTATAAAACTCAATTTCAGAAAATGTACCCCTTAAGACTGGTTTTTGTGCTCCAGGGTCACAAATGTATGTTTATTTTACACAGTAAAGAATATACAGTGTTTCTATTTATTTGATTATACAATATACATTACATTTATTTATTTGTTCTACTGTACTTTTTTGTGCTGCTACTTGTAATTAGTTTATTACTAATCGACTGTTTACTTCAGTGAGCACGACTTTAGTTTTTTTAAGGGTAGTATTAGTTTTTTGTGAAATTGACACTGATGATAAGAATTATTACATTTCTGTGGTATCAAAAATGTTGATATCATAAAGACCTCATTTAAAGCAAAAATAACCGTATTGTGATGTATATCGTTACCATGAAATAAAATGACTCATATAGTGTTGTAAGATTTAGGTCATATCGTCCACCCTTAATGTGTGTGTGTGTGTGTGTGTGTGTGTGTGTGTGTCACTGATGCATTAACGTGTTTGCACACATCCTGCAGTAACCAGTGTGCATCTGAGCGGTTGAGTCTAGAAGAAGAGATCAAGCGCTTCAGAGACGCGTGTGTGAAGGCCCAGAGGAGATCCACCATGGCTCAGGTGAGGATTTCAGCCCATGTGCTGAGGATGTGTTAGTTCCTGGACACTGACATGACACTGGTGTGTGTGTGTGTGCTTCAGCTGTGTGTCCTGCAGAGCAGGTGGGAACATGCGCTGCGGTTGCTCAGGATGAGCGTCTCTGAAGGGAAGATGGTGGTCAAACACCTGACGGAGGCCTCGCTCAGGTGCGCTGCAGACACACAGGTGTTTACACACAGAGTGGTTTACAGGTGTTATGATTGTTGTTGATTGTGCTGCAGTTTCCGCTCCGCTGCACTGCTGTCAGCCGTAGACGATTGGAAGAGATACGTGTGTGATGTCGAAGACAAGCTCAACAGGACTCAGGTGAGCTCTGTTCTCTCGAGCTGCTGCAGTGCAGCACTGTGTACCGAGACACAATCCATCTGTTCTGATGAACCAGTCTAACACAGCTTACAGACACTCGGTGCTCTCTGTGCTCTCTCTCAGATGGAGCTTGAGGCTCAGATGGATCAGGTGAAGAGCGGCGCCAGACTGAGTTCACTGCCTGACGTCAGTGTTCCCAGCGTCCCCACAGCACCCGCTCTACCGGTGAGAGCCGTGGGTCACCTGAAGGTCAGGGGTCATGACCAGTCATCTGATCAGTGTTTGTGTGTCCTGCAGATCATACTTTCTCCTCCAGTTCCTCAGCCATCCGGCACTTACTTCTACGGGCCGTACGGGTCACTTCCTGCTGCCCGCACCCCCACACCCACAGGACGCAGCACACCGCAGCCTGCTGACCAACTTCCTGAAGAGCCTGTGAGCCATCGGCCTTCAGCGCCGCGGCACCTCTCTGTGTACGACAGGATCCTGGAGCGGCTCCACATGATGTTCCCTCATTACACCAGGTGCTGCTCCAACACACACACACACACACTCACTCACTCACTCCACTCACTCACTCTCATTCACTCACTCACACACACACACTCTCACACACACTCACTCACTCTCACACACACTCACTCACTCACTCACTCACTCTCACACTCACTCTCACACTCTCTCACTCACTCTCACACTCTCTCACTCACTCACACACTCTCACACTCTCACTCCACTCACTCCACACACACACTCACTCACTCACTCCACTCACTCACTCTCATTCACTCACTCACACACACACACTCTCACACACACTCACTCACTCTCACACACACTCACTCACTCACTCACTCTCACACTCACTCTCACACTCTCTCACTCACTCTCACACTCTCTCACTCACTCACACACTCTCACACTCTCACTCCACTCACTCCACACACACACACACACACTCTCACTCCACTCTGTCACTCACTCTCACACACTCACACTCACTCCACTCACTCACACTCACTCACTAACATGAACACACACACACACACACTCACTCACATGAACACACACTCACTCTCACACTCACACACACACACACTCACTCTCACACTCACACACACACACACTCACTCACTCACTCTCACACACACACACACACACTCACTCACTCTCACACTCGCTCACTCACTCACTCACTCTCACTCAGACTCTCTCACTCCACTCACACACTCACACACACACACACTCTCACACACACTCACTCACTCTCACACTCTCTCACTCACTCACACACTCTCACTCACTCTCACACACTCACACTCACTCACTCACTCCACTCACTCACACTCACTCACTAACATGAACACACACACACACACACACACACACACACTCACTCACTCACACGAACACACACACACACTCACTCTCACACTCACACACACACTCACTCACTCTCACACACACACTCTCACACACACTCACTCACTCACTCACTCTCACACTCACTCACTCACTCACTAACGCACGCTCACTTTCACTCACTCTCACACGCTCGCTCACTCCGCTCACTCACTCCACTCACTCTCACTCCGCTCACTCACTCCACTCACTCTCACTCAGTCTCACGCTCACTCACTCTCTTACACTCATTCACTCTCACGCTCTCTCACGCTCACTCACTCTCACACACACACTCACTCACTCTCACACACACACACACACACTCACTCACTCACACTCGCTCACTCACTCACTCACTCTCACTCAGACTCTCTCACTCCACTCACACACTCACTCTCACACTCACACACACACTCTCACACACACTCACTCACTCTCACACTCACTCACTCACTCTCACACTCTCTCACTCACTCACACTCTCTCACTCACTCACACACTCTCACTCCACTCACTCCACACACACACACAAACACACACTCTCACTCCACTCTGTCACTCACTCTCACACACTCACACTCACTCACTAACATGAACACACACACACACTCACTCACACGAACACACACACACACACTCACTCTCACACTCACACACACACTCACACACACTCACTCACTCACACACACACTCTCACACACACTCACTCACTCACTCACACACACTCACTCACACACACACTCTCACACACACTCACTCACTCACTCACACTCACTCACTCACTCACACTCACTCACTCACTCACTAACACACGCTCACTTTCACTCACTCTCACACGCTCGCTCACTCCGCTCACTCAATCCACTCACTCTCACTCCGCTCACTCACTCTCACTCAGTCTCACTCAGTCTCACGCTCACTCACTCACTTACACTCATTCACTCTCACGCTCTCTCACGCTCACTCACTCTCACACTCACGCTCACTCACTCCACTCACTTACTCACACTCACTCATACTCACTCACTCACTCACTCACACACACACACACTCACTCATACTCACTCACACGCTCACTCACTCACACTCACTCACTCCACTCAGTCTCACACTCACTTACACTCATTCACGCTCACTCACTCCACTCACTCACGCTCACTCACTCTCACACTCACTTACACTCATTCACTCTCACTCCACTCACACTCACTCACACACTCACTCACTCCACTCACTCACTCACTCTCACACTCACTCACTCTCACACTCACTCACTCACACTCACTCACTCTCACTCACTCACACACACACACTCACTCACTCACTCCACTCACACACACTCACTCACTCCACTCACACACACTCACGCTCACTCCACTCACTCACTCAGTCTCACGCACACACACTCACTTACACTCGCTCACTCACTCTCACGCTCACTCACTCCACTCACTCTCACACACACTCACGCTCGCTCACTCACTCCACTCACTCTCACGCTCACTCTCTCACTCACACACGCTCACTCTCACTCACTCTCACACGCTCACTCACTCCACTCACTCTCACTCAGTCTCACGCTCACTCAAAGTCACCTTCAATGTCACCTTTATTTATATAGCGCTTTAAACAAAATACATTGCGTCAAAGCAACTGAACAACATTCATTAGGAAAACAGTGTCAATAATGCAAAAATGATAGTTAAAGGCAGTTCATCATTGAATTCAGTTATGTCATCTCTGTTCAGTTAAATAGTGTCTGTGCATTTATTTGCAATCAAGTCAACGATATCGCTGTAGATGAAGTGTCCCCAACTAAGCAAGCCAGAGGCGACAGCAGCAAGGAACCGAAACTCCATCGGTGACAGAATGGAGAAAAAAACCTTGGGAGAAACCAGGCTCAGTTGGGGGGCCAGTTCTCCTCTGACCAGACGAAACCAGTAGTTCAATTCCAGGCTGCAGCAAAGTCAGATTGTGCAGAAGAATCATCTGTTTCCTGTGGTCTTGTCCTGGTGCTCCTCTGAGACAAGGTCTTTACAGGGGATCTGTATCTGGGGCTCTAGTTGTCCTGGTCTCCGCTGTCTTTCAGGGATGTAGAGGTCCTTTCTAGGTGCTGATCCAGCATCTGGTCTGGATACGTACTGGATCCGGGTGACTGCAGTGACCCTCTGATCTGGACACAGACTGGATCTGTTGGCCACGGTGACCTCGGAACAAAAGAGAAACAGACAAATATTAGCGTAGATGCCATTCTTCTAATGATGTAGCAAGTACATAGGGTGTTATGGGAAGTGTTTCCGGTTCCGGTTTACCTAATTAATGCAGCCTAAAAATCCTTTAACGGATTTGGATAATAAAAGCATATTAGTATGTTATGTGTATGCCAGGTTAAAGAGATGGGTCTTTAATCTAGATTTAAACTGCAAGAGTGTGTCTGCCTCCCGAACAATGTTAGGTAGGTTATTCCAGAGTTTGGGCGCCAAATAGGAAAAGGATCTGCCGCCTGCAGTTGATTTTGATATTCTAGGTTTTATCAAATTGCCTGAGTTTTGAGAACGTAGCGGACGTAGAGGATTATAATGTAAAAGTAGCTCATTCAAATACTGAGGTGCTAAACCATTCAGGGCTTTATAAGTAATAAGCAATATTTTAAAATCTATACGATGTTTGATAGGGAGCCAGTGCAGTGTTGACAGGACCGGGCTAATATGGTCATACTTCCTGGTTCTAGTAAGAACTCTTGCTGCTGCATTTTGGACTAGCTGTAGTTTGTTTACTAAGCGTGCAGAACAACCACCCAATAAAGCATTACAATAATCTAACTGAGTAGGTCCTGAAACGTGTTGTCTAACACCAATAGAGTTCAGAATGTCTATAAATGCTGATCCCAATGCATCGTTTTCATTATCAACATGGATATTAAAATCACCAACTATTAAAACTTTATCTGCAGCCAGAACTAACTCAGATGTAAAATCACCAAACTCTATAAAAACATAACAGGGGATTTATCATTGACATTTGTTTCTCTGGATAATGTTATATGAAGCACCATTACTTCAAATGAGTTATACTTGAAGCCTGCCCTCTGAGAAATCCTGAAAACGTTGTTATAAATTGAAGCAACACCTCCACCTTTGCCTTTTAGACGGGACTCATGTTTATAACAGTAATCTTGGGGGGTGGACTCATTTAAAATAATGTAATCATCAGGTTTTAGCCAGGTTTCTGTCAAACAGAGTACATCTATATTATGATCAGTGATCATATTATTTACAAAAAGTGTTTTCGTAGAAAGGGATCTGATATTAAATAACCCAAGCTTTATCATTAGTTTATCCATATTGCTTCTGTTTTTTATTTGTTGAACCTCAATT
>NC_081803.1:23612353-23629853 GCF_963082965.1 Carassius carassius
ACACTCACTCAATCACTCACTCCACTCACACTCACACACTCACTCACACTCACACACTCACTCACACACACACACTCACTCAATCAATCACTCACACACACACACACACACTCGCTCATACTCACTCAAACACTCACTCACTCACACACTCACTCACTCACTCACACACTCACTCCACTCACTCACACACACACTCACTCTCACACTCACTCTCACACTCACTCCATTCTCACTCACTCACACACACTCACTCTCACACTCTCACTCCCTCACTCACACACACACACTCACTCATACTCACTCTCACACTCACTCACTCACTCACACACACACTCACTCTCACACTCACTCCACTCTCACTCACTCACTCACACACACTCACTCTCACACTCTCACTCCCTCACTCACACACACACACTCACTCATACTCACTCACACACTCACTCATTCTCACTCACTCTCACTCACTCTCACACTCTCACTCCCTCACTCACACACACACACTCACTCATACTCACTCACACACTCACTCATTCTCACTCACTCTCACTCACTCACACACACACACACTCATACTCACTCAAACACTCACTCACTCACTCACTCTCTCATTCTGACACACTCACATTCACACACACTCACTCCACTCACTCACTCACACACACACACTCACTCACACTCACTCACTCACACTCACACACACACACACACACACACACACTCACTCAATCAATCACTCACTCACTCACACACACTCACTCACTCACACTCACACACACACACACACACACACACTCACTCAATCACTCACTCCACTCACACTCACACACTCACTCACACTCACACACTCACTCACACACACACACTCACTCAATCAATCACTCACACACACACACACACACTCGCTCATACTCACTCAAACACTCACTCACACACTCACTCACTCACTCACACACTCACTCCACTCACTCACACACACACTCACTCTCACACTCACTCCACTCTCACTCACACACACTCACTCTCACACTCTCACTCCCTCACTCACACACACACACTCACTCATACTCACTCTCACACTCACTCACTCACTCACACACACACTCACTCTCACACTCACTCCACTCTCACTCACTCACACACACTCACTCTCACACTCTCACTCCCTCACTCACACACACACACTCACTCACACACTCACTCATTCTCACTCACTCTCACTCACTCACACACACACACACTCACTCCACTCTCACTCACTCTCACTTTCACTCTCACACTCTCACTCACTCACTCACACACACACACTCACACTCACTCACTCACACTCACTCACTCACACTCACTCACTCTCACTCACTCACACACACACACACACACACTCACTCACTCACTCACACAGTCAGGATTTAGACCGTATCATAGTACTGAGACTGCTCTCCTTAGAGTTACAAATGATCTGCTCTTATCATCTGATCGTGGGTGTATCTCTCTATTAGTTTTATTGGATCTTAGTGCTGCGTTTGACACAATTGACCACAACATTCTTTTGCATAGACTTGAACACTTTGTTGGCATCAGTGGAAGTGCATTAGCATGGTTTAAATCGTACTTATATGACCGCCATCAGTTCGTAGCAGTGAATGAAGATGTATCCTATCGATCACAAGTGCAGTATGGAGTACCTCAAGGCTCAGTACTAGGGCCGCTACTCTTCACGCTTTATATGTTACCCTTGGGAGATATCATCAGGAAACATGGTGTTAGCTTTCACTGTTATGCTGATGATACTCAGCTCTATATTTCTTCATGGCCCGGTGAAACACACCAATTTGAAAAACTAATGGATTGCATAGTCGATATAAAAAAACTGGATGAAGAGTAATTTCTTACTGCTAAATTCTGAAAAAACAGAGGTGTTAATTATAGGACCTAAAAACTCTGCTTGTAATAACCTAGAACACTGTCTAAGACTTGATGGTTGCTCTGTCAATTCTTCGTCATCAGTTAGGAACCTAGGTGTGCTATTTGATCGCAATCTTTCCTTAGAAAGCCACGTTTCTAGCATTTGTAAAACTGCATTTTTCCATCTCAAAAATATATCTAAATTACGGCCTATGCTCTCAATGTTAAATGCAGGAATGTTAATCCATGCATTTATGACCTCAAGGTTAGATTATTGTAATGCTTTATTGGGTGGTTGTTCTGCACGCTTAGTAAACAAACTACAGTTAGTCCAAAATGCAGCAGCAAGAGTTCTTACTAGAACCAGGAAGTATGACCATATTAGCCCGGTCCTGTCAACACTGCACTGGCTCCCTATCAAACATCGCATAGATTTTAAAATATTGCTTATTACTTATAAAGCCCTGAATGGTTTAGCACCTCAGTATTTGAATGAGCTCCTTTTACATTATAATCCTCTACGTCCGCTACGTTCTCAAAACTCAGGCAATTTGATAATACCTAGAATATCAAAATCAACTGCGGGCGGCAGATCCTTTTCCTATTTGGCGCCCTCACACTCACTCACTCACTCACTCACTCACTCACTCACTCCACTTTCACTCACTCACTCTCACACACTCTCACTCACTCACTCACTCACTCACACACACACTCACACACTCAATCACTCACTCACACACACACACACTCATACTCACTCAAACACTCACTCACTCACTCACTCTCTCATTCTCACACACTCACATTCACACACACTCACTCCACTCACTCACTCACTCACACACACTCACTCACACTCACTCACTCACACTCACACACACACACACACACACACACACACTCACTCAATCAATCACTCACTCACTCACACACACTCACTCACTCACACTCACACACACACACACTCACTCAATCACTCACTCCACTCACACTCACACACACACACACACACTCACTCAATCAATCACTCACACACACACACACACACACTCGCTCATACTCACTCAAACACTCACTCACTCACTCACTCACTCACTCTCTCATTCTCACACACTCACATTCACACACACTCACTCCACTCACTCACTCACACTCACTCACTCACACTCACACACTCACTCCACTCTCACACACACACACACACACACACACACACACACACACACACACACACACTCACTCACTCACTCCACTCACACTCACACACTCACTCACTCACTCACACACACACACACACACACTCACTCAATCACTCACTCCACTCACACTCACACACTCACTCACACACACACACTCACTCAATCACTCACTCTCACACACTCATTCACACTCTCACTCACTCTCACTCACTCACACACATTCACTCACTCACACACATTCACTCACTCACACACACTCATTCACACTCACTCACACACACTCATTCACACTCACTCACACACACTCATTCACACTCACTCACACACACTCACACACACACTCACACACACACTCCACTCACTCACTCCACTCACTCAGTAGTCTTGGTGAGCAGAAGCATGAGTAAATCCTCAGTGTTCCGGTCTTCTGGTGTGTTTGTGTGTAGGATGCTGCTGAATAAGTTCATCCAGGAGGTGCGTGTGTCCAGTGGAGGCGCTCTCAACACGCTGACCTATGATGATGTCATCAACCGAGTGGCTCAGCTCATCCTGGACCATCAGGAGAACATGCGTGTGCGTAGCCGTCTCTCTCTCTCTCTCTCTCGTGTGTGTATGTGTGCTGTGGAGTGATGATGTGGTTCCATGTTGCAGGAGTGCATGAACCTCACAGGTGGAGATGCTCCGGGTCACATGACTCCTCCGTCTGACGCTGCTGTCAGAGCCACTGGGACGCCGCCGCCGCACACACACGTGTGGAAGACCGTGTCGGAGAAACATCGCAACACTGCGCTGGCGGTAACAATCTCACACACACATAAACACACACACACTTAAACTCACTGCACTCGTCGAACTCTAACCTCACTGAATGTGTGTGTGCTTCAGCTGAACATGGAGGATCCGTGCATCATCTGTCACGAGGACATGAGTCCAGAGGAAGTGTGTGTGCTGGAGTGTCGCCACAGCTTCCACAGAGAGGTCAGGATCTGCTCTCGTCACGTCTTCCTGAGTGTCTGGCAGATGTAGACTGACTGTGTGTGTGTGTGTTTCAGTGTATAAAGTCGTGGCTGAAGGAGCAGAGCACGTGTCCCACCTGTCGAGAACACGCTCTGTTACCGGAGGACTTCCCCATGCTGCCCGGCAGACAGCGCAGGAGCCAGACGCCCGCGGCTGCCTTGAACTGACCGCTGTATGTTCATCTGCACACGCATCACACACGTCTCCTCATCCAGCTCATTCATCACACAGTTTCTTTTGGTTGTCGGAGAATCTAAAGACCAATCGGTGATGTTTACTTTCAGAGCACATCTGTGTTTTCATTCCTGTAATAAAGATCTTGTCTTGAACTGATTTCACTTGTCCACTTTTACCTTTGCTTGTGATTTTACCTTGAAATTTTACTTCATTAATACATTTAACCAAAGCAGCGTTCTCCTGCTGTAATTATTTTTAGTTGTACAAAACAGCACGTTTTACTGTTGATATTGCAAATTACTGTCTTACTTGAATGTGTTATCTTAATGACGAACACACTGGTTTGTTGTTCAAGCTGTTTTAGGGTTTACTGCACTTTGATACTCTTCTCGTTATTTTCCTACAGCAGTTAATGAACCGGAAGTCTTGCATGTTCACAGAAAACAGTTTACTTCCGCGTTGAAAAATTAGGTGGATGCAGCCTGATAAAAAGCAGCATTTATGAGCACAGCGCTGCTTTGTTTACAGACGTTACCAGGGAAACGGCCTCCTGCTGGCAGAAAGAGGATCTGCACTCAATCAGCTCCTCTGAGTTAATATTTACTTTGAATACATCTATAACATGAACGATTTGACTGTCTGCTGAGGGACAGTTTGACCTCTGACCTAGTGTGTAAAATCGGTTCTGATGATAAAAGCCATTTAGTGTATTCCTGCCTTTGATATATTAATTTAAAATGAAAACAATCAAAATACTTTTATAAAAGATGAAATCTCTTCCCTGCCTGCCATGTGACCATTACCCATCACCAGAGAACTGTGAATATGGGGTTAAATCATTGAGATGTTAACTTAAAACCAGTCAGTATTTTAACTCCGATGGGTTCAGGAACCACAGGTACAACACACGAGCAGGCAGTTTTAATAAACACATTATATAAACAAATGTAAATATTCACTCATGGTCAACAGTATGAAGGACTAAAAATGACAAGGAAAAATAAATTTAAAAAAATAAATAATAGTGATAAATAAATTTTGGTAATATAAATTGCTATTTCTGTATTTTTGCATTTATTTATTTATGCATTTCTATATGTATTTCTACATTTATATTTAGATTTATGTACATATATATTTATTTCTACATTCATTTATTTCTGTATTTCCACATTTCTACATTTATTTATTTCTGTATTTCCACATGCGCCTGTATGCTAATTGAGTGGGGGGTATCAACATCAGTCTGAAGAAGGATTGGTTAGAGCGATGTGATCGAATCTACTACTACTGACTTGATTTCGCTGGTACAAGGAAGCCTACTCGGTAAAGCTGCTTGAGTTAATAGAAGCCGTTTTCAGTTTTATGTAGCCTGGATGGAGACGGTTTAAGATCATTAGCGCAGGATTGCAGAGCCTGATAGATGGATCGTTTGCTTCTGTCTGGTTAGCGATGCGGCCTCCAGCTAACCAATCCTTCTTCAGACTGATGTTGGCACCCCCTCTAAATTAGCATAGATCCAGACGGTTGGTCTGGGAACGCCCCCGGGAACGCCCCGTCACGTGATGTGAATTTAATTTTTTAACATTGTGTTCATTATTAACGCTATCAAAACTGTGTAAGGTAGTTTCTGAAAGTGGCATGTATATATAATTAGCCTTATCATTCTACCTTAAGCAAAACTAGTATGTAACGTTAGCCTACCCGTTTACCCACACTAAAAAAAGCGTGTGGACACGTAACAACTTAGTTTTGTGTCAGAACTTTTACACTTTCATTCATAAATTCACCCCGCCTGTGTTTGCGAAACGATTGAATCGCGGAATCCAGTCAAAAATAGAACTTGCTGTATAAAGCAGAACGTCACGGAATTTGGCTAATTTTGAATGAATACATCTATATTAGGGCTGTAAAATGAATCAAATATCGATATGGACTTGTGTATATGAATATTAAAGTTAAAAGTAGAGTTGTGACGTTCGCGAACGAACCGATTCTTTTGAACGGCTCATAAACATGAACGATGGGAGCCGAGTCGCGGCTGGAGGGGAGCCGTTCTTTCTGTCGTTCTTTTATCGTTCAAGTGTTTGTAGTAAAAGCTGTTTTGCACAGAAATTCATTGCAGCCGGCTTTGTTTTTGATGTTTAGTTGAGTAGGTATTGTATGAATAACATAAGTCAACGTAGCTTTACACACACACACACACACACACACACACTTTGTTTTTTTTATTTTTTTTTTTCTTTTTTTTTTTTTATTAACAAAAACAGAACATACAACAATAACCTGACATCCAAAAGATACAATCCACACTATTGCATTAAGAATACAAAAGTAAGTAAAATTAAAAACAGAAAGAACTTAAAATTACAAAATTAGATACACACACACTTTGTACTAAAGGTAAATCCAAAATAGTGATGTCACTGTCTAAGCAGAGGGATTTGTGCAACCCTATGGAATATAGTCCACACATGACAAATGAGGTAATAATCAATATTTCAGAATAATTCAAACTCAGATATTGGTGTGTTAGTATTGATATCTGAGTTTTAATTATTTGGCTACAAATCTCACCTCATCATTCCTCCCAGTGATTATTTCCAGGATAAACTGAGATGCCCCCAAGCTGGCTTCTTAAAACTGACTAAATATTTAAAAAGAGCCACGCCCCCAGCTATGACTAGATGCCGACTGTATGTATACAGGCGCAGGGAAAATAAATGTAGAAATGTGGAGAAATAAATAAATGCATAAATATATAAATAAATGCATAAATAAATAAATATAGAAATGCATAAATAAATAAATACATGCAAAAATACAGAAATAGCCATTTATATTACCAAAATGTATTTATTTTCACTATTATTTCTGCATTTATTTATTTCTACTTTTATTTATTTTTCCTTCTGTCATTTTTAGTCCTTCATACAACAGAGTCTTTTAAATGAAGTAACTGGTGAATAAAACGCGTTCTGTGTGATCTGGGTCTGTTGCTACTGATCAGCCCACTCACACATGTAAAACACATACATTTATGATAAATCATTTAAAAGCCTAATTGCAGGAGGTACAAATAATTATTTATATCTGTTTGATTTGGACAAAGGGAGTTTAAATCTCCGTCCAGAAGGAGCAGGACTAACTGGCTCTTCTTAGTCGCCTTATATTCAGAAATTTGTGTGATAGTCCCTAAATCAGTCCCCACTATCTTACTGCACATTTTAACTTTACTATACAACTTTAATTTATTTAATTTTAATATTTACTATACAACTTACCTGTTCTTTACATTTAGATTGTCATACCAACAAATAATAGAACAAAATTAAGATAGATTAAATAAAACATGTATAAAACATCTTCATAGAAGAAAGCTTTCCTTCTAACCATATCAGTGTTTTCCTCAAATTTTAATTTGTCATCCAACACAGTGTCTAAATATTTGTACTCTTTGACCGCTTCTACTTGATGTCCCTTAATAACGACAGACAACCCATAGACAAAGTTCTTCTTACGGAAATCAGAGAACAACTCTTTTGTTTTAGAAGCATTAATGTTTAAAAATAAAGCATCACACCACTGAATAAAATGGTCTAATACACCCATAATAGAGATCCAAATATTTTCCACATCTAGTAGGACAGTTCACATATTGATCGAAAAGGCTAAAACAAACAGAAGCACTTATGAAATCAGAAGACGATGGTAAATGATTCTCTGAAGATTGGTTATGAGAATAATTGCTTAAACGCGCGTTCCTGTATTGACTGCGTGCGCGTGATTTGTGCGTTTGTCGCTACGCCCTACGAACCGTAAAATTGAGTGGCAGTTTCCATGACAACCGGCGAACGGTTCCTGCGTCATGAGGTCATCCGGGAACTTGGCCGTCTGACGGACAGTCGTCATGGAGACGCTCTCGCTCGGCTTCCATTTTGTTCCCGACTTTTTATTTATTTTTCTTCTTCTTCCTTCAAATGTCTGATGACCGGTCTTCGCGCGCGACCGCGCCGCCTGATAGCCACTGAGAAATCGATCACCGATTCGCGCGTTGTTGAGCAGCGCTGCGTGGCGGGTTTAGCGCGCGAGCGCTGTGCACGGGTCTGCAGCGCGCGCGCCATTTTGTCCAGGGGCCGCGGCGGCGCGCGCGCAGGATGAGTGACTGACGGACGCGGGACTGCTGCGCTGCGGAGCGCGCCGACGCTCACCGAGAGGCGCTGTTCTTTTCTCTACGAGGCTTTGCATCGGACATACTTTGGAAAGGGATTCCCAAAGAAGGAGATTGGGAATTATTGCTGATTCTCCCGGAGGCTTTTCCTTCCTCTCGTCAGAAAGAGGCGCGCGCGGCACGGTGAGTGATGACGGCTAGCGCCGCGGCTAACGGTTAGCTGCCCTCAGCGATCCCGACGCGGCGCACCGTAACCTCGTATCCGCTCGCTCCGTCCGAGTTGAGGCTCGATGCGACGCGTTTTGTGCTTTTTCGGAGGCGCAGCTCGACGGCGGGCCTCTTTTCGCGCTCGTCTCGCTCAGGCTTCGGTCCGCGCACAGGCCCGGGCTGCTAATGTCCAGCTAGCCTCGGTATCGACAGCTCAGGGTGAACGTTTCTCAGATGAGCGGATCGTTTAGCTCTCAACATCACGACTCCTGACGGACCGGCCGCGTTACTGTCACTCTCCGCGCGCTTCACTGTCGCGCGGCTGCTGTGCTGTTAGCTGGCTAGGCTAGCGGTGTTTTGACAGCTGATTTACTGCATCAAACTCACATTCGCACGGGAGTCGGTGGTCAATAGCAGGCGAACAACCTTGACTGGCGCCTGAGCTGCTGACATGAGATGATGATGAGGAGGAGCTCTTCGTCGTGTTTCTGTTGTGTTGTGATTAGAAACACGCCATGGTTGTGTGTTGGTAACCTGCTCTAAACTGAGGATTGATTTCACCGCAGATCTTCACCAATGGTTCTGCAAACTGAAGATCAACTCAACCATCTCAGAAAACGGCAAGACCCTGCTGAGACATCAGGGTTGTTCTCACCTGGACACACTCGCGAGGCGCTTCAGGTACATCCGTGTCTCGCACAGACACACTCACTCACACACACACATACACACACACACACACACACACAGGTACAGTATGTGGTCGCTTACACGTCTGTGCTGTGCTTCTTGCAGTGGGCTGTGGTTTGCAGATGGACTCCTCTGTCACAATGATATGAGATCTGTCAGAAGACGATGCATACTGGTGAGCAGTGATCCTAACCCTGTGTTTTGCTCATGTGTATGTGTGTGTGAGAGGGTGTGTGTTTGGGTGTGTAATCATGGAATGATTGTTCAGAGTTCTGGTCCTGAACATGAGGCTGGATTCTGTGCGACCCTCTTCATGTTGTTGTTCGTAGGCTCCTGTCAGACCCCAGCAGTGTCTAGAGAGGAACAGAGCGCTCTATTTAGGGCAGACGCTGCTGGTCGACTATAAATGTTTAAAAATGCAGGCCGGGGTCCCGTGGCAGTGTCTCCAGGGCCCGGGCCCCTCTCTCACATAAACTGATTCCGGGTTCTTCACCCGAGAGCTTTTCTATCAGCAAATACTGTTAAACTGTGCTGGGAAATGTGTCAAAGTGCAATTCAATTTCATGCCTCTTACCTGTTTTCCTATTGGTTGGAGCCTCAGAGCTTTGCCCTAGCAACAAAAGTGGGTTATTTGCATACCCTTTCCTGATTGGCTGCTGCTTTAGCTGATCGGCCAATGGCGTGGCATCTTCCTGGTGGTAGGCTATGGTAATGAGGCACTGTTGCTGGGCTCGAGCTGGTTTCCAGTGTGAATGTGCTGCATTGTGTTTGGTGGGAGAGACGCTGATAAATGACGACTTGATGATCTGCAGATTCCCACTCGCTGCAGACCATCACATTTCCAAACATCACATCCGTCACAAACGCTCACATGTAGTCTTTATTGTGCTGTTATTAGTTCGATGGGTGCTGCTGAAATCCTCCGCTGTCGTCTAGATGTGTGTAGTGTGAAATCATTCGCTCACGCTTCAGGTCTGTCACTGCAATCATCTGATTAGAAAACTAGAAACTAGTGTTTGTGTGCTTGCTGTTTCTGCTTTTACAGTGTGACAGAGTTCAGCGCGTGTGTGTGTGCGTGTGTGTGATGCTGATGCTGAGTCATAAACACACACACACACACACACACTCCCTTGATCGGCTCTGATTAGACCTGCGTGTGTGTTTGTGTGTGTTTGAACATTCAGTCCAATGTTCTGAAGTTCTCTAACATGTGTCTGGTGTCGTCTTGTGACAAAAGCATGATCTGCCGTCTCAGTCCGAGGTGTTTGGGGTCTTCTGTCACCCGATCAGGGCTTCTGGAACACTGGAGCGCTGGCTGATGCACATTAATACAATCAGGGGAAAAAGAGACATTCATATCGAAGTAAAAGCATTAGACTTGTGCTGTATTTTATCTGTTCTCTTTTTTTTTTTATTCTAAAAAGTTTGAATTCATTATATCTATTTCTAATCATTTTAAAATGTTTATTGTAGTGATGATTTTTTTTAAATGATTATTTTAATTATTTTAATTCCTCTTTGTATTTTAATTCCACTTTGAATTACCATCGTGTATGAGTTACATAAAAAACTTGCTTCGCTTTTTCTGGTTTGGAGGAGGTTGTCACCTGTGTGTGTGTGTGTGTGTGTGTGTGTGTGTGTGTGTTACAGGAGGAGAGACCTCAGCATGCAAACCCTCCTCTGTTCGGCTGGCCCCCTCGTTTTCTTTCCATTCGGCTGGTGTGCAGATGGATGCGCAGACGCCCCATTCTCACCCGCCGTTCAGTGATGGTCACCCGCCGAGCGATGCTGACCAATCAGCCGCTGCGCTGCAGGCCCCACAGGTTCACACTCGCGTGTGCTTATAGTGAGTGTGTATGAGCTCGTGCTCCACTCATGAGCGCTGACCTGTGTGTGTGTGTGTGTGTGTTACAGGTAACTGCTGATCTGGTGATGGTTCAGCGGCGGATGCCTCAGTGTTTCCGGGATCCAGCGACTGCACCCTTAAGAAAACTCTCCATCGAACTGATCAAAACATACAAACACATCAATGAGGTGCGTCTCTCAGGAAGCAGAACTCATGCTGAACTCCTGTGCTTCATAAATTAAAGAGATGATTTTTGTTGATTTCGTTGCATGAATAAATGCATCACTTGCATCAGTGGCCCTATGAAATCCATTTTGTTTTTGTCCCAAATCTGGTTTTATTTCCTTAAGTTCATTTTTTCAAGTTCTATTTTAGTTGGAATGTTAATGGTTAAATATAATTTTGTAATCAAAACTCATGTCTAATCAAATTCATTTATAAAAACAGATTAATCATTTATCAAGTTTATAATAAGGACCTGGGAATGTTTTTTTTTCTTCTTCTGAAATTCTGTGTTTATTTAAACTTTTCTTACAGCTAGATGAAGACAAGAAACATTTAATATCTAATAATTAAAATAAATAAATAAAAAAACAAGCAAAAAAAAAGACCTTCTTAAACTAGTTTTGTATATTCTTTTTCTATTTCATCGTCTTTTAATTATATAATTTTATTTTGACCTGTGGCCATGAAGACCTTGTATTCCTGTGTGTGTATGATGATCGTGTGTGTGTGTGTGTGTGTGTGTGTGATCACGGGGGGGTCATCTCACGCTTGCTCTGTGTTTGCAGGTATACTATGCAAAAAAGAAGCGTCGTCACCAACAGGGTCAGGGCGAGGACTCCAGCAACAAGAAGGAGAGGAAGATTTACAACGACGGTTACGATGACGACAACTTTGACTACATCGTTAAAAACGGAGAGAATTGGATGGACAGATACGAGATTGATTCTCTAATAGGCAAAGGCTCGTTCGGTCAGGTCCGTGTCTCTCAGCTTCGCTAGTAAAGACTCGTCCGGTGTGTTTGGATTGGTCTGACGTGTGTGTTCGTCTCTGGCAGGTGGTGAAGGCCTATGACCGCGTGGAGCAGGAGTGGGTCGCCATCAAGATCATCAAGAATAAAAAGGCCTTTCTGAATCAGGCTCAGATTGAAGTCCGACTGCTGGAGCTCATGAACAAACACGACACCGAGATGAAGTACTACATCGGTAATGTGTGACTATCACGGCTCCTGTGGTCATGGAAAAAGATCAGCACGTTTCAGAAGCGACGATAACGAGTTAAATTCTCAGAAAGAATAGGGAAAGTGTTTTCTAGATTTCTGCTCTCTTATATTGCGTGTTATATAGGGTTGGTTTAGTGCGAATATGAGCATGAGGACACATTCTGTGAAATATCATCATCACGTTATTGGTTGTGCATGAAACTGTTTAGAGAGGAACGAACCGCTGTATTTGGGGCAGACGGCGTGCTGGTCAACTATAAATGTTTACAGATGTAGGCCAGACACACTCCTGTCGTATCGGAGGACAGGTGCTATATCATGAAGCCTTTCTCTTCCTGATTATGTTAAATGTAGAACGTTTTTACATAATGCATAAGATTACGTAAGATCCATGTGAATGTCACCTGAGAACTAACTCTTCCAAACACAGGCGAGAGAGAGCCAGTTATCTATGGTCTAAATTCATTTGACACTCAGGATACGTGCAGGACTTTCACAGTAATAGACCAGTTCACGCTTCAGTTTATCATCCCAAAATATATACTGTCAGCTGTCTGTGTTTTTATCCTAACCCTAACCCTAACCCTTTCTATTTGACCAATATGATCTGATAAAAGATGTGTTAGGTCACATAATGGTCATTTACTACATCACGATGAACAGTTTTGGGGCTGTGCCACTGTTTGTGTTTTGAAGAGTACTGTTACTCGTAGGGATGCACCGAAACCGAAACACCGAAAGAAATTATGCCAATTATTAGTACCATTGCATCAATTGCTATGACCGTGTACTAACTTTACTAAAATTAAGACATTGCAGTTGCATAAATTAATATTAAAGTTTCAAAGATAATTACAATTACATAAATTATATAAAAAAAAACATAAAAATACATAATTACAAATTATGCAAATATTTATTAAGCACATTGCAACAATGCAAAGTATTAAAATAAAATTCAAACTAAAAATGTATCCCACTCATGTGTATATTAAATAATAATGTACAGGCCTACTGGCCTGCGGAAAGGTTTTAAAATGAACTGTTCTCTCATAAAAACAAAGAGCATTTAGGTGAAGTGCATTTGAGATTGTTCTCTGTAGGACTAGAAAGTGCATTACTTCTCCAGTAGACTGTTATCACTTCTGGAGATGGGGACTTCAGACAGATAACTATCTAGCAGTTGAGCTTGTCATCTACCTGACATTTGAGAAATATTTGAGAGAGTGTATTTACATAGGGCCAGGGCATAAATAAACATTTTTATCAAATTAAAGCAGAAATCTATCAGAAAAATGGCTACAATCTGATATTATGTATGTGTGTGTGTATATATATATATATATATATATATATAAAATGTTACATATATAGTAGCCTAAGAACAAAATAGCCAACGTATTATTATTATTTGAGGCACTTTCTTGCAGAATTCCACTGAACACATCAGACACCGAGGGTGCATGCCCCTCATCTGGTGCAGACACGAGTCTTTTTTTCTGTGCTCTGATCTCAGTCTCCTGCGCTTGGAGCTTCTCCGTCTCCACGCGGGTTCTCCGCATCCAGCGCGGCCTGGAGCATTTCTCGTGCGCGCTGCCTTATTTCCGCATCCAAGTAATGGTCTTTATAACGCGGATCAAGCACATTCGCGATGAAGTGCAGAGGATCCGAAAAGATCTCAGTGAGACGTGTGCTGACAGACTCTATAAGACTGTACTTTTCTTTGTTTTCACTTCGTGGTCCGTCTCAATCTCTTTGTTAGGAGACGCTTTAGTGCTGCGAATAAAGGAATAAGAAAAGAGAGAATGTTCTCTATTAAGACCCTCTGGTGTCGCGGGGAGCTCGTGGTCTGCGCTATGCAGGTGCACGTGCAGGTCGCGGTTTCTGTTTGCGTCATCACAACATTTCGGCCGTGTTGTGTCGGTGATAAAAGTCTATCGGCCAAAACCGGAAATGCCATTTTCGGCCGAAAATTTTCGGTGGCCGAATTTTCGGTGCGTCCCTAGTTACTCGTTATATCTTACTGTACAAGAGCAAGTTTTACAGGTTAGTGTGAGGACTAGTGGCTGATATGTTCATTGAATGATTTGGCAGATGCTTCCATCCAAAGGGACTTAAAACTGAGGAAAAACATAGTAATTTACCATACAGAAGCAACATTATTATTATTATTCTTATTCTTATTATAGAAGGAATATTGAGTAAATCAGAAGCGTAACCATGGAAAAGCAGACCAAAAGTGGATTTATTTGTTGTCTTTTATATATGACTGTAGATGAATTGAGTTTGGAAACTTCCCATAGGTCTTCATGGGACGGTGTGTTCTGTGTCTCAGGGTGCTCTGTGTAGCCTTCATGACGTTCATTTCTGTGTCATCTGTCATGTATTTCACTCATTATCACACTTTAACGCCAGTTGTGTCTTTTCTTCTCCTCCAGTTCATCTGAAACGCCATTTCATGTTCAGGAACCACTTGTGTCTGGTCTTCGAGATGTTGTCCTATAACCTGTACGACCTGCTGAGGAACACTAATTTCCGCGGCGTGTCTCTGAACCTGACGCGTAAGTTTGCTCAGCAGCTGTGCACCGCGCTGCTCTTCCTGGCCACGCCTGAGCTGAGCATCATCCACTGTGACCTCAAGCCCGAGAACATCCTGCTCTGCAACCCCAAGAGATCCGCCATCAAGATCGTGGACTTCGGGAGCTCGTGTCAGCTGGGGCAGCGGGTGAGACCCATGCGCTGTTTGAGTCTGTTTGTGTTTGCCTGCTCCTCGAGCCTCACTCAGTAACACGGCTGTGTGTGTCCTCAGATATACCAGTACATCCAGAGCCGGTTCTACCGCTCGCCCGAGGTGCTGCTGGGAATGCCGTACGATCTGGCCATCGACATGTGGTCTCTGGGCTGTATCCTGGTGGAGATGCACACCGGAGAACCTCTGTTCAGCGGCGCTAACGAGGTGAGTCCTGACCCGAACACATCCTGCTGGAGACCGAGGTTGTCTCAGATGAAATCAGTTCAGCGGAAACAAAACTTCATTCCAGTGATACTGAAGGATTAAACTGACCCGGTCCACACACAAACTGTTCCAGGCTGTCCATTAATGTCCTTCATGTGAACTGTTGAAATGTGCTTCATTATACTCATAGACCGAATAGTAAACAATATTTCATATATTTTAAATGAAACTATATTTTGCTGAATGTGTTTTATGCTGGTACCTTGGCTTGTTTAGGCCTGTCATGGATAAATATGACAATAAAAGCACCAGTAGCAGCAAGTCCTTTTAATAAATTATTAATTTAATCATTTCTATCAAATGATTCATTCAAACTGGCTGATTCAATTAGAAATGAAGCAAGTGACTCTTTATGAATGGATCATTGAATCGTTGGCTCACTCTATTGGTTCAGAAGCAGCCCTGATTATACTGGATCCATGCATTCAGTCTTAAAGGGACAGCGGTCTAATAACCCGTCATTTGTCAAACACACAACAAAAGACAAAAGTTCAGTGGTCCTGAAAATGATAATTTTACTATCATCTCAAATGTTGGTGCTGTAACAACCTTATTAGAATACAAGGCTCAAAACAATGAAAACAAGACTGGATATTTTGTCAGAGCGAGTGTAAATCTGAAGCCCTGGTCAGAGCTGGCCGGTGTAAACACTTCATTAGCACTGAGCCCTGACTCCTGTGAGGTAGTCGTCGTCTTACCGTCTGTGATGGATGTGTGTTGGCAGGTGGACCAGATGAACAAAATCGTGGAGGTGTTGGGCGTCCCTCCCAGTCATATCCTGGAGCAGGCGTCTAAAGCCAGGAAGTTCTTTGAGAAGATGTCTGACAGCACGTGGTGTGTGAAGAAGACCAAAGATGGCAAAAGGGTGTGATTCTTTCTTTACTCTGATCTTCTGGTTGGCTGTGTTTGTCTGGTGATGCTGACTCTTCTCGTCTCTCGTGTGTGCAGTATAAACCTGCCGGCTCCCGGAAGCTGCACAGTATTCTGGGTGTGGAGGCTGGTGGCCCCGGCGGGCGGAGAGCTGGCGAGTCGGGTCACGCCGTCGCAGACTACCTGAAGTTCAAAGACCTGGTCCTGCGGATGCTGGACTACGACCCCAAGACCCGCATCCAGCCGTATTACGCTCTGCAGCACAGCTTCTTCAAGAAGACGGCAGACGAAGGCACCAACACCAGCAGCAGTGTGTCCACGAGTCCAGCGCTGGAGCAGTCGCAGTCGTCTGGAACCACGTCCAGCACCTCGTCCAGCTCAGGTCAGAGAGGACGGCTGTGGTCACACACTGATCGGAGATCAGGAGGTCTGCTGTCACTGACTCAAAACATTGTGTGTTTGCAGGAGGATCATCTGGAACGAGCACCAGCGGCCGCGCCCGCTCCGACCCGACCCATCAACACCGGCACAGCGGAGGACACTTCAGTGCAGCGGTGAGCACACACACACACACACACACACACAGCGGAGGACACTTCAGTGCAGCGGTGAGCACACACACACACACACACACACACACAGCGGAGGACACTTCAGTGCAGCGGTGAGCACACACACACACACACAGCGGAGGACACTTCAGTGCAGCGGTGAGCGCACACACACACACACACACACACACAGCGGAGGACAATTCAGTGCAGCGGTGAGCGCACACACACACAGCGGAGGACACTTCAGTGCAGCGGTGAGCACACACACACACACACACACACACACACACACAGCGGAGGACACTTCAGTGCAGCGGTGAGCACACACACACACACACACACACACAGCGGAGGACACTTCAGTGCAGCGGTGAGCGCACACACACAAAGCGGAGGACACTTCAGTGCAGCGGTGAGCACACACACACACACACACACACACACACACAGCGGAGGACACTTCAGTGCAGCGGTGAGCACACACACACACACACACAGCGGAGGACACTTCAGTGCAGCGATGAGCGCACACACACACACACACACACACAGCGGAGGACACTTCAGTGCAGCGGTGAGCGCACACACACACACACACACAGCGGAGGACACTTCAGTGC
>NC_081803.1:23637353-23640748 GCF_963082965.1 Carassius carassius
GTGAGTGAGTGAGAGAGAGAGAGTGTGAGTGTGTGAGTGAGTGAGAGAGGGTGTGTGAGAGAAAGAGTGAGAGATAGTGTGTGTGTGTGAGAGATAGTGTGTGTGTGTGAGAGTGTGTGTGTGTGAGAGTGAGAGATAGTGTGTGTGTGTGTGTGAGTGAGAGATAGTGTGTGTGTGTGAGTGAGAGAGTGTGTTTGTGTGTGTGTGTGAGAGAGAGGGTGTGTGAGAGAGAGAGAGTGTGTGAGTGTGTGTGTGTGTGTGTGTGTGTGTGTGAGTGAGAGAGTGTGTGTGTGTGTGTGTGTGTGTGTGTGTGTGTGTGCGCGCGCGCTAACTCTTGCTAGCGTTTCAGGTCACACGTTATGATTTTAAATGTCTCTCCCTGGTCCAATTTTTCCCTCTGCTTCCCGTCCGGTTCGCATCCTCACTCCTCGTTTGGTTCCAGGACATGTGATGATGATGATGATGTAAACAGAACGAAAGACAGATATCTTGGATCTGTATCCACAGCTTGTAAGATCAGGACCCTCTGTGTAAAGTGTCACTGAGGGGCAGTAATGGACAAACCCTTTGGGGTTCCCCCTTGGTGAAGTCGTGGCCTAATGGTTAGAGAGTCGGACTCCCAATCGAAAGGTTGTGAGTTCGAGTCCTGGGCCGGCAGGAATTGTGGGTGGGGGGAGTGCATGTACAGTTCTCTCTCCACCTTCAATACCACGACTTAGGTGCCCTTGAGCAAGGCATCGAGCCCCCAACTGCTCCCCGGGCGCCGCAGCATAAATGGCGGCCCACTGCTCCGGGTGTGTGTATGTGTGTGTGTGTGTGTGTGTGTTCACTGCTCTGTGTGTGTGTGTGTTCACTGCTCTGTGTGTGTGCACTTCGGATGGGTTAAATGCAGAGCACGAATTCTGAGTATGGGTCACCATACTTGGCTGAATGTCACGTCACTTTGTACTATATTCAAACGGTCTTATGTATGATTATAAAAAAACTAAGTTGCTTAACTTGTACCTGGTCTTCTCTCATTTCTTCATGTCAAGTTCTTTGGTGTCTGAGAATCCCAACATCGTGTACTCGATCTCAGCTCTCGAGGTGTGTGGCTAACTAATGCACACGTGAGGGTGAAGGATCAGGTCAGTCATACTTCAGGACTATTCAGTACAATGATTAGTACACAGAGCTCAGGACGTGGTTCGCTCATGGTGCTCTGTGGTGAACTTGAAGGTAGTTTTCAGTGACTTTTCGAATATTCTAATAAACCTGTGTGACTGGCCTTTATAAAGGATTACAATTACTGAAAGCTTGTATGAAGAATGTGAGGTGACAGCTAAACCCACAGAATGGCTAATATATTGGACAACCACTGTATGCAAACAAGTGCTTTCTGTGAGTTTCATTTACAATGCGTTTAGTTCTCTGGGAATCGAACCCATGACCTTGGCGTTGCTGGCATCATGATCGACTGTTTTGAGCTTCTGCTGTTAGTTTTTCTTAAATTTATATAAAAACATAATTTTCACTTTTTACATGCAAAATAAGACCTGCATGCTTATTATTTTTTTCCTTTTTATAACATTCCTATCATAGTAGGAATGAAACTATTTTATATTGTTGTATTTTCTATGGGTGATTATTTTATTTTGTAAAGGAGAAAAACATATAAAACTGATTAGTATTTTTAAATTAGATTTATGCATTTCCCGCTGAAGCAAGAGGGAATGTAAACCCGTTAAACTGGCACAAGCAGCGCGTTTCTCTTGCTTTAATCATACTAGATTATATAAAATACGAAATAACATAAATTTGTAAATTGCCACGCACACCGCCCGCCCTCACCTAAGTGACGTCATTTCGATCGCACCTTTGCGTCGAGCGTCACCAATGTTCATGTCCATCCTAATCGTGAGAGAATAAGCGCTTCCCAATCATGGAATGTTTGAAAGAGAATGCCAAAAGTCCCCGGATGGTCTACTGTTTCAAGTCGATGTTTTAAGTGTGGATCACTGAAATATATATTCTCTGTCTCAGTGGTCTGGTCCGTGCACACTCTTAATTACCCATAATCCATTAGGCTTTGGTGAAGGATTCGCTTCAGAACTACAAACTCCAATAAAAAGTGTCACATGACCGACGTTTAGATAAAGGTTTGAGTTACTAATAATCAGCATTTAAACCATATATTTTAGGGCTTAATTTGTGCCGGAACAAGCCGGATCCAAACAGTCTCTAAAGAAAATGTACCATGTTTTTACTATGGTAAATATGAGTTAACGATAGCGTTTATAATTAAACCACAGTAGCCACAAATGTACAGTTGTCTGAGACGTCATGAAATGTTCTTTAACATCATAAACCATAAAATGTAGTCAGTGTTCTGCTATGGTTTATTTTCATAATAGGTAAACACAGGTCACAAGTTAACACGGTCACATTTCCTTGATTCAGCAGCTGCACGATGTGACGCCGAGAGTCCTGTGTTGAATCTAGAGATCTGGAGTTGATTCGGAGTAGATCGATAGCTCGGTGGTTCGTGACTGTTGTCTCGCGGCGCGAGTTCGAAACACGCGCCAACACAGGCGTACTTTATTTGTTTATTTATTGTTTATCCTGCTTACTTCAGCCGCGAAAAGGGCGATCATAGTCATAACTTGAAATCTTTACAAGAATATTAGAATCATGCTATGAGCATGTCTGCGTTTATTAGACACTTAATATCACGTCAGTTGGTGCTTTCAGAATCGGCGAATCTGCTGCCGTCGTTCCAGCACATCTGCATCGGAGACCTAAACCAGGAAGTTGGTCACCAGATAACACGGTAACCAGTTAAACCGTAACACCGGCACCTCCGAAATCTGATCCGGCACCTTATTTGGGCGGATCCCCTCCTTCAGGGGCTGCGTTTCATTATGGCAGACAGAGAATAGCCAGATATGTGCCGTGAAAAATTATCCAAAATTCATATCTCTATAATACGTTATTATTATTTTAAATCAGAGGGTTTTTACAAATATTTAGCCAATGATAAGTATTTAAAATAGCTTGTCAGTAAAACTTTATAATGTCATGGGTTCCTCAAGCCCTTGCGAAACCTCGTCATCACAGTTCACGCGCCTTCACTCAGATGGACGCGCGCGCACAGCCTGGAGGAGACACATCGCCGCTTTTTGCAAAGCAAGGGTAAACAAATAACTGTTTGAGACATGATTTTCTTTACTCAAACACGATGTCTGTAAAGGCTATTGTTTGTGTGTGCTTGAAGACTCGAGAAGTAGGTTTTTTGCCATCTAGCCAATATACTTTTTTACGTTTTAAATATCCTGTGCATGAGCGCTTTATCGTTTATTGTCAGGAGATTTTGGCCAAGTGTAGCCTATTAAACAGCAAAAAAAAAAAAAAAAACT
>NC_081804.1:0-17500 GCF_963082965.1 Carassius carassius
AGTTCGTCCGTTTTGTTGGGTAGAGAGCGGAGATTTGCGAGATGGATGCTAGGCAATGGCGTTCGAAATCCGCGCTTCCTGAGTCTGACGAGCGCTCCCGCTCGCTTTCCCCGTCTGCGCGTCCTGAAGCGCTTGATCAGCGCCGCTGCTCCTCCGATAACAATGTTCAGTAAAACGTCTGTATAATAGAAATCCGGAAAAATATTTGGTGTGTTCTGCCGAATGTTCAGCAGTTCATCCCTGGTGAAACTGATCGTGTTTGTTAAACAAAAAACAGGAAAAACGAACAAAAACAGTACAAACACTGGAGAGCCAAGCACTGAAGCAGCCATGTGCGGCGCCATCTTGGAAAAATCTAGCTGTTATTAAAAAGCAGCATCCAAAATTAATGCAACGGTCATATAATTCCAAGAAAGTAAGTTCAAGCCCCAATACTTAAAGATATCTAACGCTTTAACAAATGTGCATGAGAAACACTAAAAGTATATATATATAAAAAAAAAAGATGAAGAAGAATCGTGTCATCCTAGATTGAAACTGATTTTTGTGTATGCAAATACGCAAAGGATAAAAAGAAATATGTAAACTGAAAAAGCCATAAAGAAATGTAACATTACAGGTAATTATTGTGGAAGGGAGAGTTCCGCTGACCTGACCTGGACACAGGTTTGTTGTTAAGGTCACGCACTGTACCCGCGAGTAAAGCATCCTCCAGCACCTCTGTACCCGATTCAGCCGCGTTTGAAGTATGGAAAAACTCCGTCCGTACTCAATTAAGTTCCGTCAAATAAGACGATTCTGAACACACGCACACTGTACATGAAGTGATGTGTCGTTCTTGAACGATTCGTTCATTTTGAACGAATCTTTAATGTGACTCGGGAAGAACGAGTCGTCTCGGGGAGTGATTCGTTCAGTCGCGCATGCGCATTATTCTATAGGTTCTGTTCTAGTAGTAGTGATTCACCTGTCAGTCAATAGGTGTGTTCGACATCGGCTGCGGCTGGATGCAACCGATCGGCGAGAGTAGCCGCGTGCAGGTGGGGAGGAGCTGCAAACGGAGATATGAAGCCGGACACGTTGTGGCTCCCGTAGTTTGCTGCAATTACGTCAGTCATGGCAGATCACGTGGCGTTTGCTTACTTGTGTAAGTAACCTATAAAAAAATTCCCTGGTGGGTAGGCCTATGTGTTTTTTAAGAAGGTTTCAGCAACAAGATTTACAGTACCCTCCTGCTGAGCTCTTTTTAACATTTTAAACGTAACACCACTGATTTTCATATACAGAAAAGCACAATTCTGTTGGATTTATATTGTGATTTAGACCAACTATTTGAAAGTGAACAGAATGTTATCAAGTTGAAGTTACAGCAAGTTGTTAGCAGTTTGCTAACCACATGCATGTGAAGTATAAACACAGCAAAATAAACTAGAGAATATGAAGAAACCAAACAAATGGAGGAACATAATGTATTATGTATCATTTGTATAGGAGCATACATGTATGACCACATTAGATTGTTTGTTTTTAAGATTAACATTTTAGTTATTAAAAATACTCATTTGAATAGGTTATGCTGCTGAATACTGTAAAAGGTCTGTATAAAAAAGAAAGTCATGCAAAATAAACATACACAAACTTTATATTAACAATAAAGTAAATACAGTAAAACAATATTTAATAAATATGATTTATAAGATGAAGACGACATAAAAACCATAGACTGTAAATAAAAACGTTTTGAACTGTTTTAAAAGTCCATATGAGAATTTCTGAAACTGAAGTCGTCACAATAAACTTGAAACGCACGTCATCGGTGTCATCAGTGAATCCAGCCAATCGTGGATCAGTTGTGTCGTCATCAGAACCTGTGCAGCCGCTCTTCAGAAGCTGCGCTGGCTGAGTTCTCCGGCTACTCTCGAATCGCTCTCGCGGTACTTTGATGGCACACGTCACAGTCACGTGGCGTCAGCGCTGTATCAAGTCGGACAAAATTTCTAACCGCCATGCACTGCTTCAAGTCAGCCGACGATCGGTTTGCGCAGAGCTTCATGAAGTCGAACAAGCCTTAAGTTCGGCGTTCGCGCGTTTCGTCGATTTCAAATTACCTTATGTCACGAGAAAAGTATGCAGTGATTGGTGGATTTAAACGTGGCCCAATCAGCGCTTGTCGTCTCCTGTAACACGTTCGGCAACAGATAGTCTATCAAATGCATTTTGTAATCGAGACCCTGGAATTTAGCTGACTTACCACTCAAGGCAGCCATTTTAGTAATGTTTTAGCTTTATTAACATGTCACATTACTATAAAGTTATTTTTTTTTCAAGAACATTTTGTCATCTCAGTCCTCAAAACGATATCCTCATAGCATTTTCCTAATGTGGCTGAAAGAAAGTTCTTCCTTATTATTGTGGAACATTATGCCAATATTTTATTGAAAACATTGTATAATCTGTTTTTTCAACAACATCCTCCAAAGTTTCCCTGGTAAAATGTTCTAAACAGTACCAAATTGGGTTAAATAGCAGAACCATTTTTTTTCTTTTTTTGTTCTAAATAGAAACCTTTATAAATAAGGTTCCATAAAGAACTGTTACAGTTTATTTTCAATTAATATCAGTAGCCTAAATATTTTTGGAAATATTAAAATTTGTATTAATATTGTTTTTTATTTATTAATAAATTAGTTATACATAATTTATTAATAATAATATTTTATTATCTGTGTTTTTGTTCTATCGCTGTCACTCTGTTGCACTGCAGAAGCTTCTGCCATAAAAACAAATTCCTCATATAAACATACCTAGCATTAAAGCTCATTCTTCTTCTTCTGTTAATATTCATTGTCAATATTCCTCTATCTACCTGATTTTATAATATATTGTGGCTTCTATTTAGGTTTAACATAAACAAATAAACAAACAAACAGCATATGATAATTATGTACTTTTTTATTGACATGGCAAAGTGTAGAAAAAATTACAGGGCTCAAACAGATGTTATTAGCTGAAAACATCAATAAATATAAGTTGACACTGAACATGGAATTAATGAAGACAAGGTTCAAGTGAAATATCTTCTCAATGTCTTTATGTCCATCTTTATGTTTCTAATTGCTGATGATGAGGTGGTGGGATGTGACAGCTTCTGAAATACACAGTTAAGTTTAGTTACAAGGTGAGCAGTTATTTATGTAAAACAATTAGAAAAAGAATGGACAGTATGTGAGCCCTTTATAATGTTAAAAAAGAGAGATATAACGTCATGGGATAAATGTAATGTTATTCATGGCTGGGTTTTTATGCATAAAGTAATTAAAAATAATAATAATTGAATCATGGATCATTATTTCAACATTTATGTTAGGCCTACTAAGTGAAGAGAAAGTTAGCATCCTTGAACAGAGCTGGTCACATGTATTTTCTGTGAAACTAAAAAGAGAAAAAGACATGATTGGCATGAAACTAGTAACCATTTTTAAAAGTTAAATTTATAGAAATTTTAAGAAATGAATCATTTACCTCTTAAGAGTCTGTTGAAAGTCTGTCTTGAGCTCCAGAAAACCAGTAATGATGCGACTTTGATAATTACAGATTTGGGGAAAAAAAGGCGGGAAAAAAGATTACGCGTGTTATTACGTGTAAAGAATCTTTAAAGAGCCATCTTTATTTAGAGTGTATGTTACTATAATGTTCTCCTAATGTGGCTGAGAAAATGTTCTTACTTTGTTGTCTTGAAACATTGTAATAATATTTTATTGAGAACATTACATAATCTGTTACCTCAACAACATCCACAAAACATCCTCAAAATGCTGCAGATAAAATGTTCTAGCTTTATTAATACATCACATTACAAGAACATTTTATAAAAACATTACACAATCTCTGTGATGTTCCTATAATGTTACCCTAATGTGGCTGAGAAAATGTTCTTTCTTTGTTATCTTGAAACATTGTAACAATGTTTTATTTTTATACAGGTGCATCTCAATCAATGATAATGTTGTGGAAAAGTTCAATTATTTCAGTATTTCAACACAAATTGTGAAACTTGTGTATTAAATAAATTCAATGCACACAGACTGAAGCAGTCTAAGTCTTTGGTTCTTTTAATTGTGATGATTTTGGTTCACATTTAACAAAAACCCACCAATTCAATATTTCAACAAATTAGAATATGGTGACATACCAATCAGCTAATCAACTCAAAACACCTGCAAAGGTTTCCTGAGCCTTCAAAATGGTCTCTCAGTTTGGTTCACTAGACTACACAATCATGAGGAAGACTGCTGATCTGACAGATGTCCAGAAGACAATCATTGACACCCTTCACAAGGAGGGTAAGCCACAAACATTCATTGCCAAAGAAGCTGGCTGTTCACAGAGTGCTGTATCCAAGCATGTTAAGAGAACGTTGAGTGGAAGGAAAAAGTGTGGAGAAAAAGATGCACAACCAACCGAGAGAACCACAGCCTTATGAGGATTGTCAAGCAAAATCAGTTCAAGAATATGAGTGAATTTCACAAGGAATGGACTGAGGCTGGGGTCAAGGCATCAAGAGCCACCACACACAGATGTGTCAAGGAATTTGGCTACAGCTGTCGTATTGCTGTTGTTAAGCCACTCCTGAGGCGTCTTAGTTGGGCTAAGGATAAGAAGAAGTGGACTGTTGCCCAGTGGTCCAAAGTCCTCTTTTCAGATGAGAGCAAGTTTTGTATTTTATTTGGAAACCAAGGTCCTAGAGTCTGGAGCAAGGCTGGAGAAGCTCATAGCCCAAGTTGCTTGAAGTCCAGTGTTAAGTTTCCACAGTCTGTGATGATTTGGGGTGCAATGTCATCTGCTGGTGTTGGTCCAATGTGTTTTTTGAAAACCAAAGTGACTGTACCCATTTACCAATACATTTTGGAGCACTTCATGCTTCCTTCTGCTGACCAGCTTTTTGAATATGCTAATTTAATTTTCCAACAGGATTTGGCACCTGCCCACACTGCAAAAAGCACCAAAAGTTGGTTAAATGACCATGGTGTTGGTGTGCTTGACTGGCCAGCAAACTCACTAGACCTGAACCCCAGAGAGAATCTATGGGCTATTGTCAAGAGGAAGATAAGAAACAAGAGACCAAACAATGCAGATGAGCTGAAGGCCACTGTCAGAGAAACCTGGGCTTCCATACCACCTCAGCAGTGTCACAAACTGATCACCTCCATGCCACGCTGAATTGAGGCAGTAATTAAAGCAAAAGGAGACCCTACCAAGTATTGAGTACATGTACAGTAAATTAACATACTTTCCAGAAGGCCAACAATTCACTTTTTTTTAATCATCACAATTAAAATAACCAAATACTTAAATAACTTCAGTATGTGAGCTGAATTTATTTAATACACAAGTTTCACAGTTTGATTTGAATTACTGAAATATATGAACTTTTCCATGACATTCTGATTTATTGAGATGCACTAGTCTCATGTAGCCAGACCTTCAGACTGAAGGCCTTCATGGCAGCTTTCATTGGCCAAGGCGCACCCATGAGGCTGTTTGACCAACATGTGAAACAACCAATCACATTTCTTTTCATTCACCATCATGTTTCGAGGCGTGGAAATGTCGCCACAATGACAGAACATTGTGTAAAACTTTCGGACATATTTGAAAGATTTTATGCCGCGAATATTAAATATTTCACATACTTTTGAAAATCCAGCATTTGGTTGATCCTGATATGCACTTGTCATCGCAGTTGTAAACACGAAAGCTTTCTTCTTGCTTGAGGGGGCTTGGCACCATGGTGTCTTTGTTTCCAGGCAGAACGTTATAGAACCCAACACACACGTCTCACGGAAATCCTGTAGAATTCAACCAATCCGATGAGGACTTCGACACTTCTGAAGTGTTTCCAATTTTTTGTCCCATATGCATCAGAATTTTAGCCAATTGTCCATGGGCATGACATCTCAGCCTGAGACTAAAGATGCACCTGTAATCTGTTACCACAACAACATCCTCACAACATCCTCAAAGTGTTGCAGGTAAAATATTCTAGCTTTGTTATTAGGTCACATTACAAGAACATAAAAAAATAAATAAATAAATAAATTATATAATCTCAAGTCTCAGTGGTATTACTATAACGTTCTCCTAATGTGGCTGAGAGAATGTTCTTTCTTTGTTATCTTGAAACATTGTAATAATATTTTATTGAGAACATTACATAACCTGTTACCTCAACAACATCCTCAAAACATCCTCAAAACGTTGCTTTAAAATGTTCTAGCTTTGTTATTATATCTTATTACAAGAACGTTTTATAAAAAAAACATTATACAATCTCAAGTCTCAGTTATGTTCCTATAACGTTCTACTAATATGGCTGAGAGAATGTTCTTTCTTTGTTAACTAGAATCATTATGCCATTGTTTTATTTTACAACATTACATAATTGTCACACACCTGGACTTATTTTGTGTGTTTTTTCCCCTGTGACCCAGTTTCTGTCTTCCGTGTTCGGTTTGATTAGTTCCCAGGTGTGCCTATTCTATTTCCCCATGTGTTCCATGTCCCAGTTAATCTAGTCATGCCATCCACCTGTGTTTTCCCAATTATCGTTTGTATAAAAGCCTTGTCCTTTCTGTTCTGTTTTGTCGGGTCTACTCGTCTAAATGTCAACTTGTCTTCTTGTCACCTGTTACTTGCCACTTGCCTCTTGCCACCTGTTATTTACGACTTACCTTGTTTATGTTTTATTTAATAAATCCTTGTTTCGTTTATCCCTCGGCTCCGTGTTCCTTCCAGCAGCATAAGCCGTGACAGAAGACCCGACCTGAAAAAGTTAAAAACTGCGTGTTTTCCCTCCGTTTTGTTTTCCTTTTTTTTTCACAGTCTTTTTTCTTTCCGTAGTGTTTCATGGATCCCCTCTATCGCCCCGAATACCTCCTCCTCCTGCTGGAGCAGGAGGGACTGTCTCTCGAGGACCATACCAGACGGTTTCTCTGGCTAGCTAATGCCACCAGCTACCCGGACCACGCGCTCTGCACCTTTTATCACGCCAGCCTGAACCCTAGGTGCAGAGCGTTGTCGCCCGAAGATGGTCCTCGGGAGGATTTCGCCGCATTTATAGAGTGGAATCTGGTGAGAAATGGGTCCCCTCTCACGGTCGGCCCAATGGAGGATCTCGCCAGGTCCACTCTGGACCGAGAGCCCAGCCTACCATCTCCCCACGGTACGAGACATAAGCCCGAGCCCACCGATGACGGAGAGCCAGAGAGCATCCCGTCAGACCAGGTGCGAGAGCTGGCGACACTGCCCACCACGAGGGAGCAAAATATGGAGCGCCAAATGGGTCAAAGTGAGGGGGGTTCCAATTCACCTATGCCAGATCCTCTGTTAAGCCCAGGAAGGGCTCCTGATCTTCCGTTAAGCCCAGGACGGGCTCCTGATCCTCCTGTAAGCCCAGGATGGGCTCCTGATCCTCTGTTAAGCCCAGGGCGGGCTCCTGTTCACCCGTTAAGCCCAGGACGGGCTCCTGATCCTCCTGTAAGCCCAGGACGGGCTCCTGATCTTCTGTTAAGCCCAGGAAGGGCTCCTGTTCCCCCGTTAAGCCCAGGACGGGCTCCTGTTCCCCCGTTAAGCCCAGGACGGGCTCCTGATCCTCCTTTAAGCCCAGGACGGGCTCCTGATCCTCTGTTAAGCCCAGGACGGGCTCCTGATCCTCTGTTAAGCCCAGGAAGGGCTCCTGATTCTCCGTTAAGCCCAGGACGGGCTCCTGATCTTCCGTTAAGCCCAGGAAGGGCTCCTGATCTTCCGTTAAGCCCAGGACGGGCTCCTGATCCTCCTTTAAGCCCAGGACGGGCTCCTGATCCCCCGTTAAGCCCAGGACGGGCTCCTGATCCCCCGTTAAGCCCAGGACGGGCTCCTGATCCTCCGTTAAGCCCAGGACGGGCTCCTGATCCCCCGTTAAGCCGAGGACGAGCTCCTGAACCCCCGTTAAGCCCAGGACGGGCTCCTGAACCCCCGTTAAGCCCAGGACGGGCTCCTGATCCTCCGTTAAGCCCAGGACGGGCTCCTGATCCTCCGTTAAGCCCAGGAAGGGCTCCAGCCCCAGAGCTTACTCCAATGCCTGCTCCTCCAAAATTCCCACCCTCTCACCCACTCCTGCCTCCTCCTCCGCTGTCGTCTGGCTGCCCCTCTGCTCGCCCTCAGCCTACCATCATTGTGGTGCGAGCTCAGCGGGACCGCCATCCTCCAGCGACGCCTTGGTCGGCGTCTCCCTCACCTCCGCCTCCAGCCTCTGAGGCCTGGACTCCGCCTCGGCCCGTTGACCCGTCGGCTCCACCATGGCTCCTAGCTCCTTCCTCTCCGCCGTGGCCCGGCAGTCCGCAGGCTCTGCCTGGCTCCCTCATCCCTCCGGCTCCGCCTTGGTCTGGCGTCGTCCATCCTATGCCTCGGGACTCCACTCCTCCGGCTTCGCCTCATCCCTCCGTCCCTCCGGCTCCGTCAGGCTCCTTCATCCCCTCGGCTACACCTCAGTCCTCGGTCACTCTGGCCTCACCGCGGCCTTCCGGATCCACATCGCCGCGTCAGTCACCAGAGCCATCTGTTCCGCCTAGGACCTCCGGCTCCTCCCCGTCACCCTGGCTCTTCGGCTCTCCGTCTCCGCCTCGGGCTCCTCCTCCACTTGCTCCGTTGCCGTGGGTCGAGTCCCTGGAGTCAGTGACCATTCCTCCTCCATGGCTCCTTCCACCGTCGGCCCCACCTTGGGCCGTTATGGCTGTGGCCTGGGTCCTGCTGGGTACCTCCTGCTTCACATCCTTCCTGTCTCCTCCCTGGCTCCTCCCTCCGTCATCTCCTCCCTGGCTCCTTCCTCTGTAGTCCCTGTCTGCTGGCCCCCTCCTGGGAGGCTGTCCTCCACCGGAACCTCCTCCCAAGTTCCCACCCACGCCTCCCTTTGTTGTTTCTACGGTGCGAGGACGCACCGACCGGGAGGGGGGAGTACTGTCACACACCTGGACTTATTTTGTGTGTTTTTTCCCCTGTGACCCAGTTTCTGTCTTCCGTGTTCGGTTTGATTAGTTCCCAGGTGTGCCTATTCTATTTCCCCATGTGTTCCATGTCCCAGTTAATCTAGTCATGCCATCCACCTGTGTTTTCCCAATTATCGTTTGTATAAAAGCCTTGTCCTTTCTGTTCTGTTTTGTCGGGTCTACTCGTCTAAATGTCAACTTGTCTTCTTGTCACCTGTTACTTGCCACTTGCCTCTTGCCACCTGTTATTTACGACTTACCTTGTTTATGTTTTATTTAATAAATCCTTGTTTCGTTTATCCCTCGGCTCCGTGTTCCTTCCAGCAGCATAAGCCGTGACAATAATATGTTACCTCGACAACATCCTCAAAACATCCCTAATATTTTGCAGGTACAATATTCTAGCTTTGTTATTATATCACATTACAAGTACGTTTTAAAAAATCATAACACTATCTCAGGCCTCAGTGATGTTCCTATAACGTTCCCCTAATGTGGCTGAGAGAATGTTCTTTCTTAGTTATCTTGAAACATTGTAATAATGTTTTATTGAGAACATTACATAATCTGTTACCTCAACAACATTCTCAAAACATCCTCAAAATGTTGCAGATAACATGTTCTAGCTTTGTTAATACAAACCTGATTCCAAAAAAGTTGTGACTGTACAAATTATGAGTAAAAGAGGAATGGAATCATTTACAAATCTCATAAACTTATATTTTATTCACAATTGAATATAGATAACATATCAAATGTTGAAAGCGAGACATAAGACAGAGCTAACCATTCCAAAAAAGCCGGGACAGGTAGCAATAAGAGGCCGGAAAAGTTAAATGTACATATAAGGAACAGCTGGAGGACCAATTTGCAACTTATTAGGTCAACAGGCAACATGATTGGGTATAAAAAGAGCCTCTCAGAGTGGCAGTGTCTCTCAGAAGTCAAGATGGGCAGAGGATCACCAATTCCTCCAATGCTGCGGCGAAAAATAGTGGTGCAATATCAGAAAGGAGTTTCTCAGAGAAAAATTGCAAAGAGATTGAAGTTATCATCATCTACAGTGCATAATATCATCCAAAGATTTAGAGAATCTGGAACAATCTCTGTGCGTAAGGGTCAAGGCCGGAAACCCATACTGGATGCCCGTGATCTTCAGCCCTTAGACAGCACTGCATCACATACAGGAATGATACTGTAATGAAGATCACAACATGGGCTCAGGCAGGGGCAGACTGGGACCAAAAAGTGGCCCTGGACTTTCTGTCCCACAGCAGCCCACCACATCCTAACGCATCCGCGCCTGTTTTGATGTCATTTATTAAATTAATACTTAAGTAAACAGTTTGGGAATTTTAACCAATAGGGCAACTGATCCTCCGTTGAAACAAAAAAACTGCGTGCAGCAGCTGTTCATTTAGCGACTCCTAGTGAGCGATACATGCTCACCACGACACAAACAATCTCCTAGAAGTTAACAGATCCATACGAATCATGCATGAAATAGAAGTTTATAAAGTCAAACGATAGCTTTATGTGCTGTACAGATGAACTTGAAGTCTTTATTCATTCGAAATGTTCAATAATAGATCATCTTTGGTTCGGTAATACAAGTTCAGAATCAGAATGAGCTTTATTGCCAGGTATGTTCACACATACGAGGAATTTGTTTTCGTGACAGAGCTCCGCAGTGCAACATAACAGCGACAGAACAAAAAACACAATAAGGAATAAAAATACAAAAAAATACAAATAGGTGGGTAAGGATTGACAATATACAAATTGACAATGTATGGCAGGTATATTAAAATGAGCATTTATGTATGTACATGTATATTATGTGGAAAAGTTTTAACTGTACGCTAAGTATGTGTGTTGGATAAATAAGTGTATGTGTATATAAATATAAATATAAGTAGTGTAGTGTGTTCCATGTATGTACATGTATATTATGTGCAAAAGATTTAAGTGTACGCTAAGTATGTGTGTTGGATAAAAAGTGTAGTGTATATAAATATAAATAGTGTAGTGTGTCCCACAGTTATTATCAGCTGTTCATAAGATGGATTGCCTGAGGGAAGAAACTGTTCCTGTGTCTGGTCGTTCTGGTGCTCAGTGCTCTGTAGCGTCGACCAGATGGCAACAGTTCAAAGAGGGAGTGTGCTGGATGTGAGGGGTCCAGAGTGATTTTAACAGCCCTTTTGCTCACTCTGGATAAGTACAGTTCTTGAATAGATGGGAGGGTTGTACCGATAATTCGCTCAGCAGTCCGGACTACCCTCTGTAGTCTTCTGAGGTCAGATTTAGAAGCTGAGCTGAACCAGACAGTTACTGAAGTGCAGAGGATGGATTCGATGATGGTGGAGTAGAACTGTTTCAGCAGATCCTGTGGCAGGTTAAACTTCCTCAGCTGGCAAAGGAAGTACAACCTCTGCTGGGCCTTTTTCACAATGGAGTCAATGTGAATGTCCCACTTCAGGTCCTGAGAGATAGTGGTGCCCAGGAACCTGAATGACTCCACTGCAGTCACAGTGCGGTTCATGATGGTGAGTGGGGGGAGTGCAGGGGGGTTTCTCCTGAAGTCCACAGTCATCTCCACTGTTTTGAGCGTGTTAAGCTCCAGGTTGTTGAGAGTGCACCAGACAGCCAGCTCTTTAACCTGTCTGTAAGCAGACTCGTCACCGTCCTGAATGAGGCCGATGAGTGTGGTGTCATGTGCAAACTTCAGGAGCTTGACAGAGGGGTCCTTAGATGTGCAATCGTTAGTGTACAGGGAGAAGAGCAGTGGGGAGAGAACACAGCCCTGGGGAGCTCCGGTGCTGATTGTACGGGTGCTGGATGTGTATTTTCCTAGCCTCACTAGCTGCTGCCTGTCTGTCAGGAAGCTGTTGATCCACTGACAGATGGAGGTGGGCACGGAGAGCTGAGTTAGTTTGGGCAAGAGGAGGTTTGGGATGATCGTGTTGAAGGCAGAGCTGAAGTCCACAAACAGGATCCTCACATAGGTCCCCGGTCTGTCTAGGTGTTGCAGAACATAATGCAGTCCGATGTTTACTGCATCATCCACAGACCTGTTTGCTTTGTAGGCAAACTGAAGAGGATCTAGCAAGGGTCCAGTGATGTCTTTCAGGTGCGCCAGCACCAGTTTTTCAAATGACTTCATGACTACAGACGTTAGAGCCACAGGCCTGTAGTCATTTAGTCCTGTAATTTTGGATTTCTTTGGGATAGGGATGATGGTGGAGCGTTTGAAGCATGAAGGGACTTCGCACAGTTCCAGCGATCTGTTGAAGATCTGTGTGAAGATGGGGGCCAGCTGGTCAGCACAGGATTTCAGACAGGCTGGTGTAACGCAATCTGGGCCTGGTGCTTTTTTCCTTTTCTGCTTCCGGAAGACCTGGCGCACCGCATCCTCGCTGATCTGTATTAGAGGTGTGGGGGAGAGGGGGGATGCAGGAGGTGTGAATGGTGAGAGCGCTTGATTGGAGAGGTGTTCAGGATGGGTTGCAGGAGTTGTGAGTGGTGTGAACAGTTGTTTGGAGAGGCATTCAGGGTTGGTTGCAGGAGTTGTGAATGGTGAGAGCGGTTGATTGGAGAGGTGATCAGGATGGGTTGCAGGAGCTGTGAATGGTGTGGACGGTTGTTTGGAGAGGCATTCAGGGTTGGTTGCAGGAGTTGTGAATGGTGTGAATGGTTGTGTGGGGAGGTGTTCAGGGCAGGTGATGGGTGTTCTTTCAAACCTGCAGTAAAACTCGTTCAGATCGTCTGCCAGTCGTTGATTCTCCACAGTGCTGGGGGGTGGTGTCTTGTAATTGGTGATCTTCTTTAGGCTTTTCCACACTGATGCGGAGTCGTTCAAAGTGAACTGAGTCCTTATTTTTTCAGAATAATTCCTCTTTGCCACTTTGATCTCCTTTTCCAGTGTGTATTTAGCCTGTTTATACAAGACATTGTCCCCCTTCCTGTAAGCATCTTCTTTGGCCTGACGGAGCTGTCTGAGTTTTGCAGTGAACCACGGTTTGTCATTGTTGTAATTTAGTTGAGTCTTGGTAGGAATACACATATCCTCACAGAAACTGATATATGATGTTACGGTCTCTGTGAGTTCATCCAGATCGGTGGCAGCAGCTTCAAAAACACTCCAATCAGTGAGGTCAAAACAAGATTGTAAATCCTGCTCTGCTTCATTAGTCCATCTTTTTACAGTCCTTAATACAGGTTTAGCTGATTTTAGTTTCTGCCTGTAGGTCGGTATAAGATGAACCAGAAGGTGATCAGAACGTCCCAAAGCTGCTCGTGGAACAGAGTGATATGCATCCTTTATTGTTGTGTAACAGTGATCCAATATATTACTGTCTCTTGTGGGACAAGTAACATGCTGTCTGTATTTTGGCAGTTCACGGGAGAGATTGGCTTTATTAAAGTCCCCAAGAATGATTAAAACAGAGTCTGGGTGTTGTTGTTCTGTCTCTGTGATCTGCTCAGCGAGTTTCTGTAAACTGAGCTCACGTGCGCTTGAGGAGGGATGTAAACACTAACCAGAATGAGCGAGTGAAACTCCCGCAGCGAATAGAACGGCTTGCAGTTAATGAAGAGCGTTTCGAGATTTGAGCAGCACGTCTTCTTTAACACAGTTACATCTGTACACCACCGTTCATTGATGTAAAAGCATGTCCCGCCGCCGCGCGATTTCCCCATTGATTCTGCGTCGCGATCCGCTCTAAACAGCTGAAAGTCCGGCAGATGGAGCACGCTGTCCGGTATGGTGTCATTCAGCCAAGTTTCCGTGAAACACAGAGCAGCAGAGTGAGAGAAATCTTTATTTGTCCGAGAGAGCAGAAGCAGTTCGTCCGTTTTGTTGGGTAGAGAGCGGAGATTTGCCAGATGGATGCTAGGCAACGGCGTTCGAAATCCGCGTTTTCTGAGTCTCACGAGCGCGCCAGCTCTTTTTCCCCGTCTGCGCGTCCTCTTGAAGCGTGTGATCAGCGCAGCCGCTCCGCCGACAAGAATGTCCAGCAAAACATCAGAATAGTTGAAAACCGGTGAAATATCGGGAGATGTGTGTTGCCGAATATCCAGCAATTCGTCCCTGGTGAAACTGATTGCAGGAATATAACTAAAGACAGGACAAACTAACAAAAACACAAAAACAACTGCAGAGCACGTCACGGAGGCAGCCATCCTGTATCGGCGCCACTCGTTCATGATCCGATTCGTGAACAGATGATTCTTTTGAGTCAATCTTTTAAAATAATCATTTATTTTGTTGAACGAAACCTTGATCTTGATCGTTTGCACTTGTTTCTAAATCTTGCTGATTCAAGCATTTTAAACAATTCACGTGCATTCGGAGCTTGCGCACACTCATTCAAAACACGCGCCGAGAGCAGCATTTCAGACAGTGCGCTTACACAGAATTAATTCATCTTTCGCATATCGTAACTTCTGAATGAACACATGCACTCACAATTATCTCAAAATAATTGTCTCCGTCATTTAAAAAAAATATATGTATATTTTTGTGTACCGGGTGGGCGGGCCCACATTGGCCAGCGGCCCACCGGGAAAAGTCCCGGTGCTCCAGATGGCCAGTCCACCCCTGGGCTCAGGAATACTTCCAGAAAACATTGTCGGTGAACACAATCCACCGTGCCATTCACCGTTTCTGGCTAAAAATACATAGGTCAAAAAGACGCCATATCTAAACATGATCCAGAAGCGCAGGTGTTTTCTCTGAGACAAGGCTCATTTAAAATGGACTGTGGCAAAGTGGAAAACTGTTCTGTGGTCAGACAAATCAAAATTTTAAGTTCTTTTTGGAAAACAGGGATGCCATGTCATCCGGACTAAAGAGGACAAGGACAACCCAAATGGAGATCAGAGTTCAGTTCAGAAGCCTGCATCTCTGATGGTATGGGGTTGCATGAGTGTGTGTAGCATGGGCAGCTTACACATATAGGCACCATCAATGCTGAAAGGTATATCCAAGATCTAGAACAACATATGCTCCCATCCAGACGTCGTCTCTTTCAGGGAAGACCTTGCATTCTCCAACATGACAATGCCAGACCACATACTGCAACAATTACAACATCATGGCTGCGTAGATGGATCCGGGTACTGAAATGACCAGCCTGCAGTCCAGATCTTTCACCCATAGAAAACATTTGGTGCATCATAAAGAGGAAGATGCGTCAAAGAAGACCTAAGACAGCTGAGCAACTAGAAGCCTGTATTAGACAAGAATGGGACAACATTCCTGTTCCTAAACTTGAGCAGCTTGTCTCCTCAGTCCCCAGACGTTTGCAGACTGTTATAAAAAGACAAGGGGATGCCACACAGTGGTAAACATGGCCTTTTCCCAACTTTTTTGAGATGTGTTGATGCCATTTAAAATCAACTTGTTTTTCCCTTAAAATGATACATTTTCTCAGTTTAAACATTTGATATGTCATCTATGTGGTATTCTGAATAAAATATTGAAATTAGAAACTTCCACATCATTGCATTCTATTTTTATTCACAATTTGTACAGTGTCCCAACTTTTTTGGAATCAGGTTTGTACGTCACATTAAAAGAACGTTTTATAAAAACATTACACAATCTCAAGTCTCAGTGATGTTTCTATAATGTTCTCCTAATGTGGCTGAGAGAATGTTCTTACTTTGTTATCTTGAAACATTGTAATAATATTTTATTGAGAACGTTACATAATCTGTTACCTCAACAACATCCACAAAACATCCTCAAAATGCTGCAGATAAAATGTTCTAGCTTTGTTATTAAGTCACATTACATGAACGTTTTATAAAAACATTACACAATCTCAGGCCTCAATGACATCCTTAAAACATTCTCCTAATGTGGCTGAGAGAATGTTCTTCCTTTGTTATCTTGAAACCTCATGCCAGTGTTTTATTGAGAACATTATATAATCTGTTACCTCAACAACATTAAAATCCTCAAAATATCCTCAAAATGTTGCGGATAAAATGTTCTATGTTTGTTAAACCATCACATTAGAAGAATGTTTTATTAAAACATTTTATCACCTCAAGTCTCAATGCTGTTCTTATAACGTTCCACTAATGTGGCTGAGAGAATGTTCTTCATTTGTTATCTTGAAACATTGTCAAAATGTGTTTTTGAGAACATGTTATAATCTGTTACCTCAACAACATCTACAAAACATCCTCAAAATGTTGTGGATAAAATGTTCTATGTTTGTTAAACCATCACATTAGAAGAATGTTTTATTAAAACATTTAATCACCTCGAGCCTCAGTGTTCTTATAACGTTCTACTAATGTGGCTGAGAGAATGTTCTTCCTTTTGTTATCTTGAAACATTGTCACAATGTTTTATTGAAAACATTATTTAATCTGTTACCTCAACAACATCCTTAAAATGTTGCAGATAAAATGTTCTATCTTGGTTAGACTGTCACATTAGAAGAATGTTTTAAACAAAACATTTGATCACTTCAAGCCTCTATGATGTTCTTATAACGTTCTACTAATGTGGCTGAGGGAATGTTCTTCATTTGTTGTCTTGAAACATTGTGCCAATGTGTTTCTGAAAACATTTCATAATCGGTTACCTCAACAACATCCTCAAAGCATCCTCAAAATGTTGCGGATAAAATGTTCTATCTTTGTTAGACCGTCACATTAAAATAATGTTTTAAACAAAACATTTGATCACCTCAAGTCTCAATGATGTTCTTATAACGTTCTACTAATGTGGCTGAGAGAATGTTCTTCATTTGTTGTCTTGAAACATTGTGCCAATGTGTTTTTCAGATCATTTTATAATATGTTACCTTAACAACATCCTCAAAACATCCTCAAAATGTTTCAGGAAGAATGTTTTATCTTTGTTTACACTTAACGTTATAGGAACATTTTTATTAAATTATAAACATTCTTAGAACATTTTTTAGACATTACAGTAAAATGTTTTCTTTCAAACATTTAAAAATCTTTTATGGAATGTTAGCCAAAGTTCTGAGAACATTCCCTGCTAGCTGGGGAATTAACAAAGTAGTATTTTTTGTCTAATTGAGCTGAACTGAAATCGTAACGTTACCTGAAAGCCACAGATGTCCTGGGATGAGTCTCTTCTCTCTCTCTGGGTGGCTAAAAGAGATGAATAACTTGGGCACGCGCACACAGATAAGCGCGGCATCGGCCCGCGGTCGTGAACTGACTCAGGGCCGACGATTGATGAGCTGGAGAACAGAGCACTGACCGAATTATCTCGGCCTCCGCCTGGCCGATGTTTTATAGATGTTTTAAGTAATGAGGCCGACGTTTCGATATTGGGCCGATGTCGGCCAGACGTACATGTGCTGTCTGGGGAATCATTTGAGTCATTTCGGGAGTTCGGAGCTGGTTCGCGAATCATTTGAGTCAGTTTGGGGTTCGCGAATCATAGCTGTATATGGATAGGCATTTTTAACTAATTTAGTAGCTAG
>NC_081804.1:22500-40000 GCF_963082965.1 Carassius carassius
GTGTGTGTGTGTGTGTGTGTGTGTGTGTGTGTGTGGAACATGCTGGAATAGCGCGCGCTGCTGATCAATCTACCACAAACATCCACGCGCGCGCTCTTATTGATTCACTCATCGCATGTGTTCACGCGCGCTTATTTCTTTCTGAGATTGAGTGATTTGACAAAAGGAAGAGTTTCAGTGTTGCACTGGAAGCCATGAATGTAAACAACCAGTCCACACTCAGATAGAAAGAGAAAGAGAGAGGGATGGAGGGATGGATGTTTGTTCTTATATCATGCTGGTTTTCTATCTATCTATCTATCTATCTATCTATCTATCTATCTATAAGTAATATCAGGGTTTAATTTTATAATTTCTGTTTTCATTAAACGTTTAGTTAAGTAATTTTATAGTGTTTTTTGGTTGTTAGTTTTTTATGTCTACATAATGCATCTTTTTATTTATTGTTATTTTGAAATACATCAAAATGAGAAATATTGCTTTGACTCAAATAAATTACTCTTTTTAAAAATGTATTTATTTTTTATTTTTTGGTATGGAAGCCCGTTTCTGCCACTGAATTAATAATATAAAAAAAAGCTTATTGCAACTTTTTAGTTCTTCTCTCAGAAGTGTGAGGTATAAACTTGCAGTCGTGGGATAAAAAAGTCAGAATTTGTGAGATAAACAATCGCAATGATCCTTTTTTATTTTTGGCGGAAATTGGATTTAAAAAAAATGGTTTCAGTTGTAGTTAGCTATAATTATGCTGCTGTCTAAATTATTAGTCCATCTAAAAATGGCAGTTGTGTCACCTGAATCTGCTTGACTGATGTTCTTCAGTGGAACACAAAATAAGATGCTTCTACAAATGTTCACGCTGCTCTTTAACATACACTGAAGACAAACAGTGAGCAGGAGAGAATACACAGTAAAAGTATCTTTTGTTGTTGTGAGAAGAAAGTCCTGGGGGTTTGTGAGAACATGAATCAGACATCGGTGTGCTGTGTTCAGGAGGATGGTGTCGAGGTGTCCTCCGACGGATGGAGATCAGCGCAGGCTTCCGATATTATTTCCAGCATCCTTGGTCTCGTCTGCTGGTGGCGTACCTGGTCACCTTCTTCAACTTCCTGGTGTTCGCCGAGGACCCGGTGTCTCACAGCCAGACAGAAGCACACATGATGGTGTTGGGAAACTGCTTCTCGTTCGTGGTCAGTAAATATCTCGGAGGAGGATGGAGCGTCCTCAAAGTCCTGATGTGGATCCTCGCCATCATCACGGGCCTCATCGCCGGGAAGTTCCTGTTCCATCGACGCTTGTTCGGTACGTCTGGGGTTATTTCTGTATTGCTCTCATCTAATGGCTCAGAGGAAGTGAGGATCTTTAAGATACATGCTTATATATATATATATATATACAACCCGAATTCCGGAAAAGTTGGGACGTTTTTTAAATTTTAATAAAATGAAAACTAAAAGACTTTCAAATCACATGAGCCAATATTTTATTCACAATAGAACATAGATAACGTAGCAAATGTTTAAACTGAGAAAGTTTACAATTTTATGCACAAAATGAGCTCATTTCAATTTTGATTTCTGCTACAGGTCTCAAAATAGTTGGGACGGGGCATGTTTACCATGGTGTAGCATCTCCTTTTCTTTTCAAAACAGTTTGAAGACGTCTGGGCATTGAGGCTATGAGTTGCTGGAGTTTTGCTGTTGGAATTTGGTCCCATTCTTGCCTTATATAGATTTCCAGCTGCTGAAGAGTTCGTGGTCGTCTTTGACGTATTTTTCGTTTAATGATGCGCCAAATGTTCTCTATAGGTGAAAGATCTGGACTGCAGGCAGGCCAGGTTAGCACCCGGACTCTTCTACGACGAAGCCATGCTGTTGTTATAGCTGCAGTATGTGGTTTTGCATTGTCCTGCTGAAATAAACAAGGCCTTCCCTGAAATAGACGTTGTTTGGAGGGAAGCATATGTTGCTCTAAAACCTTTATATACCTTTCAGCATTCACAGAGCCTTCCAAAACATGCAAGCTGCCCATACCGTATGCACTTATGCACCCCCATACCATCAGAGATGCTGGCTTTTGAACTGAACGCTGATAACATGCTGGAAGGTCTCCCTCCTCTTTAGCCCGGAGGACACGGCGTCCGTGATTTCCAACAAGAATGTCAAATTTGGACTCGTCTGACCATAAAACACTATTCCACTTTGAAATAGTCCATTTTAAATGAGCCTTGGCCCACAGGACACGACGGCGCTTCTGGACCATGTTCACATATGGCTTCCTTTTTGCATGATAGAGCTTTAGTTGGCATCTGCTGATGGCACGGCGGATTGTGTTTACCGACAGTGGTTTCTGAAAGTATTCCTGGGCCCATTTAGTAATGTGATTGACACAATCATGCCGATGAGTGATGCAGTGTCGTCTGAGAGCCTGAAGACCACGGGCATCCAATAAAGGTCTCCGGCCTTGTCCCTTACGCACAGAGATTTCTCCAGTTTCTCTGAATCTTTTGATGATGTTATGCACTGTAGATGATGAGATTTGCAAAGCCTTTGCAATTTGACGTTGAGGAACATTGTTTTTAAAGTTTTCCACAATTTTTTTACGCAGTCTTTCACAGATTGGAGAGCCTCTGCCCATCTTTACTTCTGAGAGACTCTGCTTCTCTAAGACAAAGCTTTTATAGCTAATCATGTTACAGACCTGATATCAATTAACTTAATTAATCACTAGATGTTCTCCCAGCTGAATCTTTTCAAAACTGCTTGCTTTTTTAGCCATTTGTTGCCCCCGTGCCAACTTTTTTGAGACCTGTAGCAGGCATTAAATTTTAAATGAGCTAATTAAGTGGATAAAAGTGTACAATTTCTCAGTTTAAACATTTGCTACGTTATCTATGTTCTATTGTGAATAAAATATTGGCTCATGTGATTTGAAATTCCTTTAGTTTTCATTTTATTAAAATTTAAAAAACGTCCCAACTTTTCCGGAATTCGGGTTGTATATATATATATAATATGAATAGAGGAGAAAAGAGCAGAGGTTCTCGTCAGGGGTTGATGGAGTGTGTAGCTTTATTTCCTCACGTGTGTTTGCAGATTCATCACGTGTCATCGTTCAGATGACATCAATCTTTCATTAGATGAGGCATGCTGCTTTATTAATGATGCAGTAGTCTCAGAAATGCCAGGATCGGATCAGACTGGTTGATTAAATTTATTCTACGCAAAATTAAAAGCCTGTTCAGACCAAAGACGGTAACTATATCTCTGAAGTTTAAATAATCGCTCTAATTCTGTAGGAAAAGGGAAGTCCACGCTGCAATTATAATGATACCGACAGAGGAACGATATCAGAGACATTACATAAATATTTTGTTTTATTTCAAGTTTTATTGTGCTTTTAGATTTAGTTTAACTAAATCAGAAACATTAAAAGTCTTACCGACCCTAAACTTTGAAAAGCGCCTCGTGTTCGTTTTTAAAAACCCTCTTGTGTGATTTCAGCGTGTCACTTGTCATCATCTTCATCTTCATCATCATTATCATTATCATCATCATCATCATCCATGTCTGCTTCCCCTGGCACCAGTCAAGAGCTTTTCTGTTCCTCCGGCTGCTTTTAATGTTGAATTTGTTGAATTAAACATGCTTAAAGAGTGTTAAATGGAGCTGAGAGTACCACAGTCTGAAGACACAATTAAATTAAACAAGCTCAAAACATTTTTATTGAGACGGTGCAATAATGAAGAAATCGGAGGAGATTCAAAAGTAAAACAGGAGTGAACAATGACTCAGAATCGAGACTCTGCTCGTTGACAGAGGGATACATGTTGTTCCACGAGGTTTTAACCAGATAGACATTAAATTAGACCTGTTTATTTCATAACAAACACTAGAGGATGCTCAGGTGTTTCAGTAGATGGCTGCATCGAGTCATCATCAGAGGAAATATGTGAAGCATTGAGCAGGAAATAAAGGTGCTTTATAAGACTTTATAAGTCACATTTCAGTGGGATATTCTCTCTCTTATAAAGCAAGTACACTGATTGGGATTTCAGTAGTATTTACATAGACTACTGATCAAAGGTTTGGAATGATTACAATTTTTGCAGGAAAAACAGTAAAATTATGAAATCACAATTTAAAACAGCTGTTTTCTGTCTGTTAGAATGTAGTTTATTTATTTATTTCTGTGATCCTTCAGAAATCATTCTAATATGCTGATTTGCTGCTCAAGAAACATTTCTGATTATTATCAATGTTGAACACAGTTGGAAATCATGATGCACTATCCTTTAAATGTTTGGGGTAAGTACTTTTAATAATCAGCAATGATGCATGACAGTAAAGACTTTTATAATGTTACAAAAGATTTCTGTTTCAAATAAACTGTTCTTTTGAACTTTTTGTTCATTAAAGAATCCTGACAAATAAAATGTATCATGGTTTCCACAAATATAATAATCAGAAATGTTTCTCGAGCAGCAAATCATCATATTATTCTGGTTTCTGAAGATCATGTGACACTGAAGACTGGAGGAATGATGCTGAAAATACAGCGGAGCATCACAGAAATACATTACACTTTAACACAGATTCACACAGAAAACTGTAATATTAAATTGCAATAATATTTCACAATTGTACTGTATTTTTGATCAAATAAATGCAGCCTTGCTGAGCAGAGGAGACTTGATTCAATAACATTGAACCCCTGATTATCCCAAACGTTTCCATGCGTGTCAGAGAGTCACAAACACCAGACGATGAAAGGCTCATCAGGCCTGATTAATCGATGTGATCGCTGTTCCCATGGAAACTGCCTCCAGATACCCGGCTGGGCTGAACCCGAGCCCAAATCGCCTGTGATGAATGAGTTTTGTCCCGGTTTGATTCTGTCGAGACCTGGTGGAGGGAGCCCTAAATTACTGCCTGTTGTATTTATATCCAGATTGTTTTGAGGCCTGATAAGAAATTTGGATCATTTTTACTTATAATCTTTTATATTTTTAGTCATTTTAGTACTTAAACTTATTTCAGGTAGTTGCCAAAGCAATGTGTTGATGGATAAAAACATTTCATTAAAAAGTAACTTCTTAAACTGCAGCATCAGCAAGTCTACAATTACCAAACTAAGATTAAAATGCATTTAGCTGAACTCGTCCAAATTAATAAACATCACTGCTGAACTTTGCATATAATTTACATACGAGCCTTAAGGTTTATTAAATATGAGCCAGTAGGTTACATTACGAACGTTATCTAGTATTTTCAGATTTATGGAGTGATAAGAATAGATTTACAAATTCTCCTCTGTAAAAACCTTTAAAACTAATACGTCAATAAAATTAGAGACAATTTTGAACCGGACTTTATTCAATGTTCAGATTAGGGATGAAACGATGGTTTGACGATAAATCATGATATCTCCAGTATCATTATTAGTAGCTTGTAGTGTCACAAAACAGCATTTCAGAGGAGCTGGTGTGTAGCTGAGCTAGTTTAGATGTTTCCAGTGGCTTGAGAAAATGATTTGGTCGCACAAACTCATCACCGCAGTTACATTTTCTAGCAGACGTCTTTTCCATTCTTCATCCTATCTTTTATCAATTACGATTGGCTTTTTTCATGATTCTTTATTTGCCATTTCCCACTAATCTGTCTGAACAAATAATACATCAAAACATCGCTTACTACTCTTTTTGAATTATAGAAATGTGTTAGTATACTGTAGCTGATGGCTGCATGGTTACAATTTTATCTTTCATAGCATAAATGTTAAAAGTAAAGAAGTTGATAAACTCCACACAATATACATTGTGCACATTACACAGCACTTCAAATTAGCTTTCAGAATATGAGCTCATAAATAATTATCATAAAACACTCTAAAGGACACATTTTCCTTATGTCAGGAAATAAAATGAGAAGTGCATCATAAATCATCTCGGCCATTTGTCCCAGGTTACGAGACCTTGTCAGCACTTTACAAAGGTTTATCACTCAACGTCATGGTTGCCATGGAGACAGACGGTTAGATAACGGGCTCAGGAGGTTAAGCAGAAGGGTTGAGTTGAGAACGTGGGCCAAATGAGGTGTGAGTTTGATGCTGATGGATCCTCGCAGGGGGTTCATGTCACTAATATGTTATTTCAGAGGTTGATCACGACACTGATGCTGAAGAATCTGTCTGCAGTTTTATCTGAACTCTATTAATGTCTGTGAAGTGACCCGTCATGCTGCGTTTCTGATTGGCACGAATATGTAGACATTACCTTCAGAAAATCAGAAATGGCCGTTTCATCCAGAGGACATCATCATTATTTCAGGTTGAGCGTTTCTTTGCAAATGAAAGCATTCAGAAGCGTTTGTGAGGCATTGTGCTGAACGGCTCTATAAAGCTGAATCGTGTATCTGACTGTTCGCTGTTGGCCGTGTTTTAAACGTCTCTTTGGGTTTCACTCATATCGCAGCTCATATCTTCAGAGAAATCTCAAGTCCATCTTCATTTCCTCAGTGTCAGCTGATGCTGCTGTGATAAATGTGCTTCTACAGTTTGTTTTTATGAATGCACTTTAAATCTCTGCAATATTTTAAAATGGAAAAAGAGGATTTTTCTTCTTGTCTTTGGGAGAAATATGCATTTTCTGTCAATAAATTAATGTAACTATAACTATAATGTCTTATATATATTACTATAATGTCCACTACAAACTATGCGCTACATACTACAGTATATACTATTGACCATTAATGAACACTTATTCTGCAGTCTATTTGCTGTACAAGCTGCATACACTACACACTGCACGCAAAATAGTAAATATTACTGACCATTTATCAGCGCTATCTTATTCTGCAGTCTACATGCTGCACACACTACATACTACATTATACACACCATTTATGAAAGCTAACATATTTTATAATTTACATGCATTTCCACAAGAATACTGCAGTTAATTCAGCCTGATAATCATAATGTTTGTTTTTATAAATATTTACTTGCATTTGTTACTTGCAGCATTAAGAACATGAGAGAAGTCGCACTGAATTGTAATGCGTATTATTTTTTTCAGTGCAAGTGCCTTCTTAATGATTTTTTAATTTGTTTTTTCTTCTTCTTTTTCTTTCCCTAGGCAATCTAGCTCATGAACAGTTAAATGTTCTCCTCTACTCTTCAAAGAAAAATTGTACAATACCACTTTTATTTACTTAAAGGGGTCATATGATGCTTTTTAAAGATCATTATTTTATGTATTTGGTGTAACAGAATATGTTGACATGCTTTAATGTTCAAAAAACACATTATTTTTCAAATACTGTACATTATTGTAGGTCCTCTATGCCCCGCCTCTTCTCAAACATGTTGTTTTTGACAAAGTCCCTCCTTCTGACAAGAGCAGTCTGCTCTGATTGGCCAGCTGACCCAGTGCATTGTGATTGGCTGGTCATCACGAGCTCTCGTCAGCTTCATCTTTCAAAATAAATTTACGGTACAAATTTTTGTCTATTTCTGTTTATGTACAGTCGTGGCCAAAGGTTTTGAGTATTACATAAATATTGGAAATTGGAAAAGTTGCTGCTTAAGTTTTTATAATAGCAATTTGCATATACTCCAGAATGTTATGAAGAGTGATCAGATGAATTGCATAGTCCTTCTTTGCCATGAAAATTAACTTAATCCCAAAAAAACCTTTCCACTGCATTTTTCATTGCTGTCATTAAAGGAGCTGCTGAGATCATTTCAGTAATCGTCTTGTTAACTCAGGTGAGAATGTTGACGAGCACAAGGCTGGAGATCATTATGTCAGGCTGATTGGGTTAGAATGGCAGACTTGACATGTTAAAAGGAGGGTGATGCTTGAAATCATTGTTCTTCCATTGTTAACCATGGTGACCTGCAAAGAAACGCGTGCAGCCATCATTGCGTTGCATAAAAATGGCTTCACAGGCAAGGATATTGTGGCTACTAAGATTGCACCTAAATCAACAATTTATAGGATCATCAAGAACTTCAAGGAAAGAGGTTCAATTCTTGTAAAGAAGGCTTCAGGGCGTCCAAGAAAGTCCAGCAAGCGCCAGGATGGTCTCCTAAAGAGGATTGAGCTGCGGGATCGGAGTGCCACCAGTGCAGAGCTTGCTCAGGAATGGCAGCAGGCAGGTGTGAGCGCATCTGAACGCACAGTGAGGACAAGACTTCTGGAAGATGGCCTGGTGTCAAGAAGGGCAGCAAAGAAGCCACTTCTCTCCAAAAAAAACATCAGGGACAGATTGATCTTCTGCAGAAAGTATAGTGAATGGACTGCTGAGGACTGGGGCAAAGTCATATTCTCCGATGAAGCCTCTTTCCGATTGTTTGGGGCATCTGGAAAAAGGCTTGTCCGGAGAAGAAAAGGTGAGCGCTACCATCAGTCATGTGTCATGCCAACAGTAAAGCATCCTGACACCATTCATGTGTGGGGTTGCTTCTCATCCAAGGGAGTGGGCTCACTCACAATTCTGCCCAAAAACACAGCCATGAATAAAGAATGGTACCAAAACACCCTCCAACAGCAACTTCTTCCAACAATCCAACAACAGTTTGGTGAAGAACAATGCATTTTCCAGCACGATGGAGCACCGTGCCATAAGGCAAAAGTGATAAGTAAGTGGCTCGGGGACCAGAATGTTGAAATTTTGGGTCCATGGCCTGTAAACTCCCCAGATCTTAATCCCATTGAGAACTTGTGGTCAATCCTCAAGAGGCGGGTGGACAAACAAAAACCCACTAATTCTGACAAACTCCAAGAAGTGATTATGAAAGAATGGGTTGCTATCAGTCAGGATTTGGCCCAGAAGTTGATCGAGAGCATGACCAGTCGAATTGCAGAGGTCCTGAAAAAGAAGGGCCAACACTGCAAATACTGACTCTTTGCATAAATGTCATGTAATTGTCGATAAAAGCCTTTGAAACATATGAAGTGCTTGTAATTATATTTCAGTACATCACAGAAACAACTGAAACGAAGATCTAAAAGCAGTTTCGCAGCAAACTTTTTGAAAACTAATATTTATGTAATTCTCAAAACCTTTGGCCACGACTGTATGTGTATTTAATTCACATATCATAATTTTTTTTCTTATCTGTGTGTTGTTGTCTCTGTTGGAAGCTTGTGTCAACAGAACAAATTTCTTGTATGTGCAAACATGCTTGGCAATAAAGCTCTTTCTGAAACTGATTCTATTTGTTTTCCAGTAAAAATATAAAAAAAAAAAACTAAATCATAAAACTAGATAAATTTACTTGAGAAGCTGCAATAACATATTAAAATGTGTATTTTGTCTTAATGCACTGGCAATGATTGACATTTTTAGATATTTTAAGCAGAAAACAACACAACAATACCCATTACAAATATGATTTTTTTTAGCTTTTCAATTCCGACTGACATTATTATTTTTATTTATTTTTTATTTTTTGCAGTGTAGTGCAGGGTTTTCTTAAAATTCTTAAGTAATTTAGTGTAAATGTATGTTCATTTAAGAATGTTTAGATATTTGTACTGGAAAACAAGACAAAAATACATTATGCATTGAATGTGTGCGTGCTAATGTAAATGCCAGGGGTGTCTCATCCAGGAATTACTATGGGAACATTCATTGGTAATTAGAGGAAGCTGCTAAAGGAATAATTACGGCGACTTGTTCTCGAAGCCGCTGTTAGTTAAAGTGAGTTTGACAGGGTTAGCGGACAGAGGGAATTGTTCAGCTCTAATGAGCAGGACACTTGCTCTCATTGCCACAATATGTGTGATATATTACTGCTGATTCAGACTGGTCTGTGCCCCGAGCGTGGATCTAATGGAGAGATGAATCGCTTGGCGCCCGATCGCAGACAGGAGAGTGTCAGTATCCAGGGAAGAAGCTTACATGCTGTAAAACTAACCGTCAGCTGCTAAACTAACACACTAGTGCTGGAGAAACTAACTGTGAGGTGCTCTCAGTGTCTGTGTGTGTGTGAGAGAGACTTGGATATTTTCATTTAGCACAACTATTTTTAACCGACTCCAAATGAGATTTTTTTTCTGTCTGGCCAAGACGTGGTGCAACTTTCAGAAAGCTTTGCGAATAAATAATTGACTTTGAGATACATTTTCTTGATGATTTGCTGATAACTGAACAAACTGAATCTTTCCTGAAATGATTGAAGCGCATAACAGAAATGCAAACTTTATTTCTGACGTGAGTGAAAAACGCAGATGTGAAGATTGTGGGTCGTGAATGATAAAGGAATCAAAGTGTCCTTGATCTCATCTGGAAGAAACACACTGTAACTTTCACAGGACAGAAAAACTAAAAGCACGTACAAAGAGAACAAACCCAGCATGAATTGCAAGGAGCTGGATGACAGATTAGTTAAATATTAATTGTAAATATATTTATTTCATTACTAAATGTTGATTCCTTGTGTATCTTTTAATGCTTATTAAAGTATTTTGTTATCGTCTCAATATTCTTATGGATAACACTACAAAAATGATTTTCTTCCTCATTATTTCTGTTGTTTTCCTGTACAAATATCTAAACATTTACTGGAGACGTCTTGTTTTCTGAAAAATGATTGTGCTTAAAACATGAACAAATATCTGCAATGCAGTGTTGGCCAATGAAGTCAGAGGAAAAAATATACATAAATACACACTTCTGAAAATGAACATTTCTGACATCATTTTCAGATGTTTGTTCTTTTTTTATCCATAAATTACTTCATTTTGATACTTTTTTAAGAGAACAGGATTATATATATATATATATATATATATATATATATATATATGTGTGTGTGTGTGTGTGTGTGAGAGATTTTGCATCTCATTGTATCTTGATTTATGAAGATTAAGATATGTGTACTGAAAAACTAGACAAAAATTCTGAGCAAGAACCCTGTTAGAAACGATTATGAATCAAATCTTGCACTCTTTGTGTGACGCACTGAGTTGCTGCCTATGTAGTGTGTTCCAGATCACTCACATGAAGGTAAATGTCAGTTAAGATGCTCTCTGTGTAGGTAGTGCACACCAAGGCCTTAAAAATACTAAACCGCATGCTTTTGATGGATTCGTTAGGTTTGTAAGGCAAAACCTGGCGCCCAGCGCGGGGACAGATGCTTTAATCAGCAGAAGTTGCAGGTTGCGGAGATGATTGGTTGTATGGAGCTGTCCAGGAGCTAATTATCACGTCTGGATCTGTGATGTTCATGCCGTTGTGAACTGAAAATGTGCACTGTGGGGTTATCATCGTTAACTAAAACTAAACTTTTTAAAAAAGGACATGAAGCTGATATAAAACATTAATATTTGATAAAAACTTCATGAAAATCCAGTTGCCCCTTCAGTGACTGTATTTTCTGTTTAATCATCAATATTTATTTATTTATTTATTTTAGGGCTGCTTCTCTTGATTATTCAAGCATAATCGTCTGTAATAATTGGGCTATATCCAAACATGAATCTTGACTGTGTTCGTGATTGGTTGTTGAATAAATTCACTTTTTTTGTTGGTTTTTTATTGAAAAACATTAATATAATTGATTAATTATTGTCATAGCTATTTCACCGTGTTAGCTTTTTGAGAGGAAAAGTCAGTGTTATTTCAGTATCATTGAGATATTGTTAATCATTTTAATTAATATTTTGAATGTTATTTTTTTTTATATTTTCCATTTTCATTGTAATTTTAGTTAAAGATTTAGAAAAGGTTGTTTTTGTCATTTTTTGTATTTTTTTTGTACTGTATATTTTTATAAATGTTTTTTAATTTATTAATTTTTTAATTCAGTTTTAGTTTATTTTAGTGCATCACATCAATTTAAATTAAAATGATAAATGTTGCCTTGTCAACTAGGTGAAATAAGTTATTTTCATATTTAATTTACTAATATTTCAAGCAATGCAAATGTTTAGTCATCATTTAAATTTTAGTTTCACTTTTTGATGTTTTCTTAATTTGTCCTTATGTGAAAGTGCAATATTTCTGTTGAAATATAAAAAAATTCAATTGTGATTAACGATCATGATTAGAATGTTTTAGCAAAATAAACATGATTATTAATTTAACTGTTATCATGCAGCTCTAAAATATTTAATTATTACTTGATGCCGTTGTAATTTATTTTCCTTGCCTTTACAAGGTTTGATTGTGGCTGTGTTCTAGTGCATTAAGTGAAGTGAAGTGACATTCAGCCAAGTATGGTGACCCATACTCAGAATTTGTTCTCTGCATTTAACCCATCCAAGGTGCACACACAGAGCAGTGAACACACACACACACTGTGAGCACACACCCGGAGCAGTGGGCATCATTTATGCTGCGGCGCCCGGGGAGCAGTTGGGGGTTCGATGCCTTGCTCAAGGGCACCTAAGTCGTGGTATTGAAGGTGGAGAGAGAACTGTACATGCACTCCCCCCACCCACAATTCCTGCCGGCCCGGGACTCGAACTCACAACCCTTCGATTGGGAGTCTGACTCTCTAACCATTAGGCCACGACTTCCCCATTAAAAATATCACAAATATTATTTAAAGAAAACAATGTTGCCTTTTCTTTTCTTGCAACAATTTCTAAAAATACAACGTATTTATAATTTATAGAAATAAAATGTTAATTCAAAAAATGTAATAATATATGTAAGTATAAAATAAGTTATAGGTTGTCAGGTTTGTTTAAATGTTAAACGTTGCTTCACTTTGTGTCTCAGGTCGTGTCCTGCGTCTGAAGATGTTTCGTGAGGACCACGGCTCTTGGATGACCATGTTTTTCAGCACCATTCTCTCGCTCTTCATCTTCTCTCACATCTATAACCTCATTCTGCTCATGAGTGGATGGATGCGGTAAGACACATCTTGTCTTTAGTTAGAAAAAAAGTTCTTCCTTTATTCCCTCTTCACGGTTATTCTCAGTCGGGATGGCAGTCATAAGTTTAACGATTTCTGCATCTTGAATTCCATGAATGATTCTTTTATTCTTTTAAAAAAGTCCCAGTAATTGGTGGTGACTATTAGATGATAAGTCCAGAACCACTGATTGATTTGAACAGATGACTGAGAGATTCAAATCTTTGAGTGTGTTTGGAACTGAATCATGATTCTTTCCGAGCGATTCAGTTGAACAAATGAGACGTATTTGTTCATAAATAATCTAACATAACAAGATTCCTCAAAAAGAACTAGCTAATAGAATCATTACTGAATCAGACTACACTGATCTTTCTGTATGTTTGTTGTTGCGTGCAGAACTGCAGCAGAAAGACAGTTATTTATTGTCATTGAATGGTTCAGCTAATGAATCCATTAAGGCAGATTGATTCGAACAGATGAGTCAGGGATTCAAATCTTTTGAGTGTATTTTTGATCCATTCAGTTGGACAAACCATCTCATGAGATGTGTTTGTTCATGAATCAGACTTTATATTAGCTGAGTTCAAAACTGATTTATGATTGATTTTGAATGATTCATAATAAAGAACCAGCTAAATGAATCATTACCGAATCAGACTACATTGATCGTTTTGTGTGCAGAAAAATGTATCAGAAAGACTCTTATTTATTGTGTTTTGTATGATTTTGCACAAACTTTGGATTAAAACATCATTGCAATGCAATTCTGAATAGGAATGGCTCTCTGTTTCCTCATGCTAGATGTTCAGATGTCTGAAATTAGAAGTTTACATGAGACTTTTAAGAGTCATTACTTTATCCCTCTTTCCCGTTTTTTTTTTTCTTAATTAGGGATGGCAGTTGTAAGGATTTGAATGATTTATGTGTCTTTAATTACATTAATTGTTTTTTTATTTATTTTAGTAAGTGCGCAATAATTGGTTGTAACTATTAGATGATTAATTAAACAAATGAGTGCAGGCCGCTGAATGATTCAAACCTTTGTGTGTTTGAATCTGATTCACAATTCCTTCTGCGATTCAGTTAAATAAACCAGCTCATGAGATGTATATACATATTAACCATAGAGTTCAAGACTTTTAAAAGATACATTTAAAAAAAAACTGCTAAAAGAATCATTACAGAATCATTTACTTGATAGATTCTGTTAAATGATAGTAAACGAGTCCAGAGCCACTGATTGATTCAATCCAATAACTGATGGATTCAAATCTTTGAGGTGTTGGAGTCTGATTCATGACTCCATTTAGTTTTTCATAAATCAGACGTGCAGAAATTCAACAGAAAGACGTTTATGTACAGTATTATTTTTGTATCATTTTACTCAAAAATGTCATTGCACTGCAATTCTGCACAAGAATGGCTCTCTGTTGTCTCCTGAGGGATTGATTTGACTATCCGTGCATGAATCGTATAAGCTTTAAGTGCGTTTAAGCACTGAGCCAAGAATCCACGTCTTCAGTCTGGTTTACATTATCATCGGGAACCGAATGAGGACGTATGATCTCAGATCAGCACATGTGCGTACAGTCAACCGTGGACCGTTTGAGAATGCGGCTCAGCTTCAATTTGACATGATAAGATGGATGCCTCACTTATGGTTCGATTCGCCATCTAATGTTGAGCTCTGCACACAGCCGATGCTTTCACGTTACAGTCCACTGTTTGGAGCACGGCTGCACCATTTTTCAGTGAGATTGAATATTGGGCGATCATGTGGCCACACGTCGTCTCAAGGTTAAATGCGGTCAGCGGTGAGCATGGCAATCTTGCGAATTGTTCCCGGCCAGAAAAGCACCATCAGAATGAATGTTTGTGAGCGCAGTTGGACTGATCAAAGACTACACTGATACATTTGTGAGAGCAAAAACCTTTGTTGTTTTATTAAATCATCCAACACTTTGATGAACAAAGAAATGAAGAGCATAGTAGGGCATTATTCTCAGACCTTTCCATCGATGCTGTAATAATGACTGAGGTTGAAGTGACTTGAAAAGTCTTAGAGAAACTTTTTAGTAATATCTTCTAACCAGATCATGAAAGATTTCATCCAAAGATGCATAATCTGGGTTTCCATGAGCAGAATGGGTTTTCCTTCACAGAACAGACACAAAATCACTAAACAGATGCTCTCTGTTCCAAAACCTAGTGAGCCCCCTTGCTGTCTACTACCTACATAGGCAGCTGTCTTCTAAGGCAGCATCATAACTAGAACAGAACTTCATAAGTTACTGATTAATTTATTTACAATAAGTGCATCTATTGTTTTTATCTGTATGTATGTATATTTATTATGTATATATTTGTTTTATTTTAAATTCTTAAAAGTAATTTGTTAAATCTAAGTAGAATTTAGCTTTAGCAAGTATATAAACCTTTACATTTATTTATTTGAGATTTGAGACTCTAAAACATGATTGATGGAGAATCAAGTAAAGCTGAGCTGCTTCAGTCCAGGAAGAGTAATCTGGAGATATAACTGACCTTATTCTCACCTTTACTTGATCACAATCAGACAAGATCTGACACCAGAAGCAGCAGCTGAAGTTGTACGTTCGTACGATTACACTAGTAGAGCTTTGACTGGATAAACCACTGTGAACTCTCACTCAGAGACTGAGTGACAGCAGTGTGGTCATTCAGAGCCTTAGAAATGTGTGTTTGTGTAGGGTTAATGAGATCTGATGACAGGTGGCGCTGTTGACCAGCCCTTGAGCTCCTTCTGGCGTCTCTGACAGCATGTGTGTGCATTTTTTAGGGATCTGTCATGAGAAATGATTGTGTGCACCTGTGAGGAGAGGCTGAAGACAGCACTGTTAGAGCTGATGCTCGCTCATTATGTTCTCACTCTCTGATTCACTCTCAGAACAAACATCAGATTAAAGCTGGAAACAGATCTGTAGTGTTTCTGGACAGCATCTGTTCTTCAGTTGTTTACCGTGGTGACTATTACCACAGTATTCAGTGAGATTCTGTTGAATACTAGCATGGTGTTTGACACATGAGCAGTTTGTCCTGTCGTATTGCTGTGAATCTCAAACACATGTCCTTTTGCATTTACCAATCAAAGTAAAAACATGAAAATGGGGCCTACTTTAGGACCAATATTTAATTATTTTTGCGTTGTGATTTTTCATGACATTTCCACCCATTGTTTTTGTCATTTTTGTTATATTCTCATCTTTGAAATACTGTAATGAAAATCATTCTGTCAGTCATTCTTGTTCCTCTCAAATCAGCATAAATTTAGTGTTCCCACTGTTCTGGTTTAGTTTTCTGTGACTCCCTTTCTCCTGTCTTGTTTGTTTCTATGGTTTTTGATTAATTTGCTGATTAGTCATTATTAGTTAACTCCCTCCACCTGTTTTCCACTCGTCAGCTGCCTTATTTAAAAGTCTTCTTTCTGTTCAGTATGATGTCGGTTATTAGTAAGTCATTTCCTTTCCTGAGTTTTATGTGGATTATTATAATAAAGACTTTTTTCTTTGTGGATTATCCTCACCTTCCTCTGTGAGAGTGTAACACCCACATGCACATGTCCTTTTGCTTTATTATTTTAATAACTTATAAATTACTTTTTCATTTTTCACATTACAGTAATGATATTTGGAGGTGAGACGGAGTCGTAAAGGTCCTGAAATATGCTTTTCTCTTTCATTAAGGGTGAAATATGACACACATTATACATATACTTTACTATTTTTGTCAATACTGGAGAACAAATTCCTTTTTATTATATATCGTGGAAAAGTTCATTTATTCCAGTAATTCAACTCAAATTGTGAAACTCGTGTATTAAATAAATTGAATGCACACAGACTGAAGTAGTTTAAGTCTTTGGTTCTCTTAATTGTGATGATTTTGGCTCATTTAACAAAAACCCACCAATTCACTATCTCAGCAAATTAAAATACTTCATAAGACCAATAAAAAAAAACATATTTTAGTGAATCGTTGGCCTTCTGGAAAGTATGTTGATTTACTGTACATGTACTCAGTACTTAGTAGGGGCTCCTTCTGCTGTAATTACTGCCTCAGTTCAGCGTGGCATGGAGCTGGGGGGGTGTGGAAGCCCGGGGCCCGGTTCCCTGATAACACTCACTCTTAGCGCACTAAGAAGACTCGAAAGATATATCTTACCAAAGTTGTTAATGTTCCTAAGTGTGTTCCCCGAAGTGTCCCTTAGGAAGCTTCTTAACACGCTGCCTGCCGACGTTACAAAGGCGCTGTCCCGAGTGAAGGTGCTGAATTAGTTGGCATCGATTGCTCAGAAATTGATTTTCCACTTCACACGAAGGTGCATTACAGCGTTAAGAAAGACAACACGTTCTATGCAAATGAAACATTCCTCAAATTATTACAGTAACATTTATTTTAACATAGTTTAAGTTATCAGTAAAATATAGACTATAAATTAAATTATCAAATGGTCAGTAATATGTTCACATGACGGTTTTAACGACTAAATGACTAAAAATGATGTAAAGTGAAGTGAAGTGAAGTGACATTCAGCCAAGTATGGTGACCCACACTCAGAATTTGTGCTCTGCATTTAACCCATCCG
>NC_081804.1:52500-62500 GCF_963082965.1 Carassius carassius
ACTAAACGATGGTTTGCTGGCGAATAATAGCAGAAACGCTTCAGCAAAAGTTTACACTCTTTGTTTACATGTTTGTTGTCCACGACACAACAAGATTTTAGGAGACTGATTCAGAGACTATCGTGACCGACCAAAATATAGTGTAGTCTGAACACAGCATTAGATTACTTTTGACCTAATTTATCACGTTTAAATAGCATAATCTTGCACCATATTGAGGTAAACAAAATACAAAAATATATTCCATTTGTTGTTATTAACAGCATGAAGTGCAGTAAACGTTACATTACATCAAGGTTTCCCAATCTGTACTTCGTGAAGGAATTGGTGGTGGTGGGGGGGGGGGGGGGTTGTGTATTTAATGAAAAGTAATATATAATTAATTAAATGATAAAAATGACTAACACAATCATTTGAAAATAACAATTAAAAACACTTACTAAAATGTTTTTATTTGTTTACCTGGATGTCCATGTGACAATTGACCAACGTCAGAGAACTATGAACGAGCAAGTGTTCATAAATCCAGTGGTCAAAGCTGTCTTTGTCCACAAAACTGGAAGATTATTGGAATGTACTGTATATAAGCAGAAGGCCATTTTAGAAAGGACAATTTAAAAGATGAAATCAATTAGGAAGAATCTAATTCTGAACAACGTATTGCTATTTTGTTAATAATAGGTAATAATGTAATTAATAAAAAGTGAGTATTTAATACAATCTAATGACCAGTACTTAATTTTAGGAATCTGATCGCATAATCCGGAGTCCTTGTAATCAGTTAATACCCAGCACTGAGTCTAGTTTACAGAAGATCGTTCTCTTGAGCTGTTTATCAGATATTTAGACACAAACTGCTGTGCAACCAATTCCGTTCACACACATGTATTGGAAAATCTGAATTATCTTGAAAAGTAGAATTAGAAAAGATGCATTTGTTAATTATATATGCTTCAGGTTCAGTCAAAGCAAAAACGGATTCCTTTGTCTTTTATACGTGTGCTGTTTTGGATCCTTCACCGCAGTGTTTTGTTTTCCCTTTATCTGATGATCTTAGTCCTGTGTGTTTTTCTGATGAACAGATGAGCCCCTCTTGAAATATCAGATATACTTGTGTCAAACCCTTTTATCAATAAAGACCTTCTTTTGACAGGTACCGTGTTATTTCAGCGGTTGCATGTTATCCTCTCTTATCAAGATGCTTCCAGAGTGGTGTTAGTTGCTGGTAGCTGTGGTCCAGTGTGACCTTGTTGCCAAGCAACCCCCGAATGGCCATCCTGCATCCAGATGTCGATCCAGTTCTTCAGAAAGTGGCAATCAAACCAATTATAGGAACATTTGGTAAACAGCCATTAGGCACCATTACGGGTCAAAACACAAGGGTTATAAAAGCATTTTCACTAAAAATGTATATTAAAGCTTTCAGAAATCTGCACGTGGCACGTTACTGCTTCACATGTGGCCACTTTCAGTCTTAGTTCCTGCAGAGAAAAGTGTAGAAGTCTTTCTAAAACACCGTGCTTTGACATGATTATTCTCAATCGTTTCTTTACAATAGTTGTAAACCTGAAGTTTCTCACTATATTCACACAGCTTTCAGTCTCCACACAGCACAGTTCACACGCTTGACTGTTGTGTTGTTGAAAAAACAACGCTCTTTTCTGGGAGCGTCCTAGGCTGTTTCGCGCTGATGGATTACACCCCAGCAGAATCGGAGCGGAGCTGCTCTCTGACAACATCTCCAGGACACTTCGCTCCATGTGACTAGTAAGACAATTCTCTAAGTACTATTATGATGAGTTTTGTTCCACCCGCTTAAATGATAAAAGTACTTGTGCTGTAAAAACTATTAAGACTGTGTCTGTTCCCCGAATAGTGAGGTCAAAATATAATGTAGGATCTAGAAAAAATCTTATCGTAATTAAACCAGAAAAATGTAAAGTAAATGAACAAAAACAATTTTTAAAGTTTGGGCTCATAAATATTAGATCACTCACACCCAAAGCAGTTATTGTAAATGAAATGATCACAGATAATAGTTTTGATGTACTCTGCTTGACTGAAACCTGGCTAAAACCAAATGATTATTTTGGTCTAAATGAGTCTACTCCACCAAACTACTGTTATAAGCATGAGCCCCGTCAGACTGGTCGTGGAGGAGGTGTTGCAACAATATATAGTGATATTCTCAATGTTACCCAGAAAACAGGATACAGGTTTAACTCTTTTGAAATACTTCTGCTAAATGTTACACTGTCAGACATGCAAAAGAAATCTAATGTATCTCTTGCTCTGGCTACTGTGTATAGACCACCAGGGCCGTATACAGAATTCCTAAAAGAATTTGCAGATTTCCTCTCAGACCTTCTAGTTACAGTTGATAAGGCGCTAATCATGGGAGATTTTAATATTCACGTTGATAATGCAAATGATACATTAGGACTTGCGTTTACTGACCTAATAAACTCCTTTGGAGTCAAGCAAAATGTCACCGGGCCCACTCATCGTTTTAATCATACACTAGATCTAATTATATCGCATGGAATCGATCTTACTGCTATAGATATTGTACCCCAATGTGATGATATTACAGACCATTTCCTTGTATCGTGCATGCTGCGTATAACTGATATTAACTATATGTCTCAGCGTTACCGTCTGGGCAGAACTATTGTTCCAGCCACCAAAGACAGATTCGCAAATAACCTGCCTGATCTATCTCAACTGCTATTTGTACCCAAAAATACACATGAATTAGACGAAATTACTGACAACATGGGCACTATTTTCTCTAATACATTAGAAGCTGTTGCCCCCATCAAATTGAAAAAGGTTAGAGAAAAACGTACTGTGCCATGGTATAACAGTAAGGCTGCGTCTCATTTCTCTGTCTTAGCCCTTACCCTTACCCCTCCCCCTTTGGTTTTGCGCGTTCATGTGAGGGGAAGTGGCGTCTCAATTCTCATTCTGATCAAGGGCTAGGGCCAAGGCGAAGGGCTACATTGCCCTTGAAACGAAGTTTGCGGAGGACCACACTTGAAAGAGAGGGGTAACAACGTATAATTTTTTCAAGAAGTGCCAACATCAAGCTTTTTTTATGGCTGAGCGTCGTACTGTGAAGGAGTCGCACAAATGTATTTTCATCAGTTTAATTGACATTATAATTATGACACTCGTGTTTTAGGATACTTTAATACAATGTTTAAGCGATTTTAATTGTAATGTTTTTGTTTTGAATCGCTAGTTAACCGCTAGCTAGCAGCTATATTTGTTGAGCTAAGCTAACGTTAATTTTTATCTGTATCCTTGACATGACACTTCATATTATGTTTTTTAGGTGAAATTAGTGTGAAGTGAATTTTCGTGACATTACTCGTTATTCCTTGATTGATTTGACCGGTGGACACAATCTTCTTCTACGGTGTCTTTGATTGATGGCACACAAGCGTGCAAAGATAAAGAGAGCCCAGGAAATCGACATCACAACCTGAGACGACGGCATCTTCGTTTGTTTATGTCAATGCTTGTCGCCTCTGTTGACGTAGCAGCCAGATAGTGGCAAGGGAAGATGACGCAAACGGCAATCGAGTGGCGTCTCATTTCTTAGTGGAAACGCTCTACCCCTACCCCCCTTCACTCGGTATCGAGAAGCAAGGGGAAGACGCAGACAAAGTGGTAAGGGGAAGGGGAAGGGGTAAGACAGAGAAATGAGATTGGGCCTAATACTCACTCTCTCAAGAAAGTAACTCGTAGTCTTGAACGCAAATGGAGAAAAACTAACTTGGAAGTTTTTAAAATTGCATGGAAAAACAGTATGTCCAGCTATAGACAGGCTCTAAAAACTGCTAGGGCAGAGCATATCCACAAACTCATTGAAAATAACCAAAACAATCCAAGGTTTTTATTTAGCACAGTGGCTAAATTAACAAATTACCAGACGCCACCTGATTCAAATATTCCACCAACGTTAAATAGTAATGACTTTATGAATTTCTTCACTGATAAAATAGATAACATTAGAAATACAATAGCGAATGTAGATTCTACAGCGTCTAACACTTCAGTTTCATCCATCGCACCCAAAGATAAACTGCAGTGCTTTACAAATATAGGACAGGAAGAGCTAAATAAACTTATCACTGTATCTAAACCAACAACATGTTTATTAGATCCTGTACCCACTAAATTACTAAAAGAGCTGTTACCTGTAGCCGAAGAACCGCTTCTCAATATCATTAACTCGTCGTTATCTTTAGGTCACGTCCCAAAACCATTCAAGCTGGCGGTTATCAAGCCTCTTATTAAGAAACCAAAACTAGATCCTAGTGTACTGGCAAATCATAGGCCTATTTCAAATCTTCCATTTATGTCTAAAATTTTAGAAAAAGTTGTGTCTGCTCAATTGAGCACCTTCCTGCATAAAAATGATCTGTATGAAGAATTTCAGTCAGGTTTTAGGCCCCACCATAGCACAGAAACTGCACTTGTTAAAATTACAAATGACCTGCTTCTTGTGTCAGATCAAGGCTGCATCTCATTTCTAGTCTTACTTGATCTTAGTGCTGCGTTCGACACCATAGATCATGACATACTCATAGATCGATTACAAAACTATACAGGTATTCAAGGGCAGGCTCTAAGATGGTTTAGATCCTACCTGTCCGATCGCTACCATTTTGTTTACTTAAATGGGGTGTCATCTCATTTATCATCAGTAAAATATGGAGTGCCACAAGGATCCGTCCTAGGTCCCCTTCTATTTTCAATATACATGTTGCCCCTTGGTAATATTATTAGAAAATACGGAATTAGCTTCCACTGTTATGCTGATGATACTCAGCTATATATCTCAACGAGACCAGATGAAACTTCCCAATTATCTAAGCTAACAGAGTGTGTTAAAAATGTAAAAGATTGGATGACCAATAATTTTCTCCAATTAAATTCGGATAAGACAGAGATATTAATTATTGGACCAAAAAACACTACACAGAATCTTGTAGATTACAATCTGCAGCTAGACGGATGTACTGTTACTTCCTCTACAGTCAGAAATCTGGGTGTTACATTGGACAGCAATTTGTCTTTTGAAAATCATATTTCCAATGCTACAAAAACTGCATTCTTCCATCTTAGAAACATTGCCAAGCTACGAAACATGTTATCTGTTTCTGATGCAGAAAAGCTAGTTCATGCATTCATGACCTCTAGACTGGACTATTGTAATGCACTTCTAGGTGGTTGTCCTGCTTCGTCAATAAACAAGCTACAGGTAGAACAAAATGCAGCAGCTAGAGTCCTTACCAGGTCAAGAAAATATGATCATATTACCCCAATTTTACAGTCTCTGCACTGGCTACCTATTAAGTTCTGTATCAGTTACAAATTATCATTACTTACCTATAAGGCCCTAAATGGTTTAGCTCCTGCGTACCTAACTAGCCTTCTACCACGCTACAACCCATCACGCTCCCTAAGGTCACAAAACGCTGGACTTTTGGTAGTTCCTAGGATAGCAAAGTCCACTAAAGGAGGTAGAGCTTTCTCACATTTGGCTCCCAAACTCTGGAATAGCCTTCCTGATAATGTTCGGGGTTCAGACACACTCTCTCTGTTTAAATCTAGATTAAAAACGCATCTCTTTCGCCAAGCATTCGAATAATGTATCTCTTAAATTGTGAGTGTAGTTGCATCTGCATTTTTATTCTTTAGCTTGGGTTAAACTAATTTTACTTTGTTGGATCAGCAGCTATGCTAATGATGTCTCTATTTTGTTTCTATGTTTTGCCATGGGATTTACATCCCGTGGTAACTAGGATTTACACAAGCTCCAGTCTGGATCCAGAACACCTGAGAAGAGATGATGCTGACCCTCAGAGGACCCCAGATGATCCTAACCTTGAATCAACAAACAGAACTAACAATTATTGCTACATGTGTGACTGCATCATATAATTACTATTAATTAATAATATTGATAGTTCATCATCTAGCTGACTACGTCTTGTATTATTATTATTATTTTTATTTTTCTAAAATCCTGTCAAACGTGCACAAACTACTAGCTACTACTAAATATTGTAGAAACATAATTTTCTGTAAAGTTGCTTTGTAACGATTTGTATTGTAAAAAGCGCTATACAAATAAACTTGAATTGAATTGAATTGAAAAAAAAAGTATCCATTTGAGTTTATTATTATTATTATTATTATTATTATTATTATTATTTTGCTTTCTCTGACCTGTTTACCAACATCAGTCCTGATGATAATTAAAAAAAAAGTATTATTTTTATTTAGTTTTATTTTTCATTAATTTTAACCCTTTAAATGCCAGTTGTTTTTATGAAAAAAACACACAAAAAATAGATTTTTTTTCCATATACTAAATGATAAACTTTATTTGTTTGTTTATTTATACATTTTTGTTAGTTTATTTATTTATTGCTTTCTCTGACATAGATCTTTTGACCAACTCTCAAAAATTAATTAATTCATTTTCATTCAAATTCATTGATTATAACCCTTTAAATATCAGTTTGTGATGGGGGGAAAACACAAAAACTAAATTATTTCCCATATAAAATTTTCCATGCTAAATGCTAAACTTATTTATTTATTGTGCACTGTCAAAGCGTGTGGGAAATGTGATCAATAAACTATTTGCTCATTTTATACATTTTTATATTTTAATGTTTTTATTTATTCATTTGTTTTTTGTTTTTCATAATTTTTATTTATGTATTTATTCAAACAAATGATTATTTCTGATTTTTATTTTGTACATCATAAATGACGTAATCCCAGCATTTGCAAGTATTTGATTATCAACAAAGAAGATCATTTACCTTATTTTCACTCTTGCCTCTGCAAGCGCCTGCTAAACAGGAACTTTGACCATTACCAAGTTGAAAGTCAACTTCAAATGCCTTTATGCTGCACTTTTAAAGTAAGAACTTTAATGTTAGAAATTCTGACTTTGAGTTGAATGGGGCGGTGCTTAGTGCTGTCAGTCAAATCTGCAGCCAATCGGATTCCTCTGAAGCGTGGCTCACTGAAACCTAAACGTTTGCTGACGTCATCCCTGAACATAATGGGAGTCCTCACGGCGGTTAATAGCTGGCAGAAACCGTAATATAATCTCCAGTAGGTTGTAGCATCTGTCGCGGAGAGTTTTTCTCTCTGATAGTAAATTGGTCATTAATGAGCCAGCTGGAATCAGGCTGTTGCATGCTGGGAGTCCTGTATCCCGCCGCTGGCCGAGCGCCATGTCCTGCTGAAGCATGCTGGGCACATATGGCACCTGTGCCAAATCTGTCCCCGACCCCGGAGGTGTTTCTGTGGTCACTGAGGCCCAGGACGATTCACGACCCTGAAGAGTCTTTTAGATGAGCGGATGGTTTTTAATGTCAATTTCAATGTCATTCTTGTATGAGGGACTCCCATGCTAAAATGTATATTATAAACATGTCTAAAATGTTATACTTAAATATTTGTTTCTATTAAGCTACATTATTACATTTGTTTTTCACTCATAGTATTTATTTGCTTATTTAAATATTTTTGTCATTTTTATTGATTAACTTTTTTGCTTGTGTTATTGTGATTTATTTTAATCAAATTTTATTTGTTTACTTATTTGCTTATTTTATTTTATTTTATTGTTTGAATAAAATTATGTATTTATTTATATAAATGTTTTAGCTTGTTGTATTCTAGTTTTATTTTGATGCATTTTTATTTATTCATGTATTTATTTACTTATTTTATTAAAATGTGTATTTGTTTACATATTTTATTTACTTTACTAATTTATTTTAATGTATTTTTATATATGTATTTGTTCTATATTTTATTTGCTTATTTTATTCTACTTTTTAATTTATTTTAATCTATGTATTTATTTACTAAGTTGTTTATTTTGTTCTATTTTATCTCAATGTTCTGTATTCTAATTTTATGTATGTATTTGCTCATCAGATTTGTTTAATTCTAGTTTATATTTTGATCAAATATTTATTTTAAACTTATTTTATTTGCTTGCCTATTATAATTGATTTATTATTATTATTATTACTTTTTTATAATAATAATAATAATATTTAATAATATTTACTTTTTTTTTTTTTTTTTTACATATTTTTATTGTTAATTAATTCATTTGTTTTAAACAATTCCCTGGGCCCCCGATCCAAAACCCCAGATCCTGCAGATAAGAAAGCTTGTTTTGGTATCTCTGTTAAAATGAAATATTTTTTTCACCCAAAATATTTATTTTTTGGCATATAAAAGCCCCTTTGACTTTCAATACATGGAAAACAGCAGCCATAATATTCTTTAACTGTGTTCCACAGAAGTAAACAAACAAGTCAAATGGATTTGGAACGACACAAAGTTGATTAAAGGATGACTAAATCTCCATTTTTATCTGAAACGCTCCTTTAATAAACTGCATCTGATTCCTCCGAGCCGCTCACCAATGACTTCATGCACAAATTCTTGATTAAACGCAGCGGGTGAAGGGAGTGTTTTTCTGGACTCCGTCCCAAACGCTGAGCGCATAATCCACAGATTCACCCCATCAGCAGATCTGGGCCGAAAGGGAAGCTAAGAAATTCGACTTTTTAGAAAGAAACAAGCAGTCCATGATTTTAATCCACTGTGGAAAAATGTTTGGATGGAGGAATCAAAAGCTTTGTATCAGCATCATCATGCATTACAACTGCATTAGCCAATGAGTTTTCTTAGCAGATTGGTAAACCGTAATTGAATTATCATAATCAAACCCTCAGTTTCATTAGGATGAAGTGATATTAAATCTCTTTTTATTATTACATTTATGCAGTCTCATGGTGGGACGAGGATCTGCAACCCAGTGCTGCTTATACTGTGTTACACACATAAGACTTAATGACTTCAATTTATGTGCAGAAAGGAGCAGCTAATAAATCCACCAGCTTTAGGGTCTCCTTCATTTACTTCAAAATGTAATGGCATGTTTAGTCCTGATCTTCTTCTCTCTGGTTGAGCTCATAAATATCCATAAACACATGATTTTAAATTAAGACTTGATGTGAACAACAAGTAACATCAATCAGCAAACATAGCATTACCCTGTTTTAGCACAAGCAAAATATAACTATATCATCCCGCAGCTAACACTATATACAGCAGTTGAATATAACACCTTGTTGAAATGCCATGAAGAATTAAGGCAGTTCTGAAGGCATAAGGGGGTCCGTCCCGGTACTACTGTAGAAGGTGAACCTAATAGTGGCCAGTGAGTGTGTATGTGTTTATTTGCATACTAACACAATATAGTTTTGCTAACATTTCTATTGTTATGAATGGTTTCTAAACGTTCAGTTTTTTTGTTAAACATTCTGTTTAAACATTTTGCAAACATTCCAAAACGAGTTGTAACATTTAAATATAGCTGTATATACATATATCAAATCGATATTTGCTATATAGTATATACTTATCATACCCAGCTAACAAAAATATTCCAAGAATGTTTTCCTAACGTTCCCATTAAGTAATGAAATTTTTCTATTTTTTTATGTTATACAAAATGTTTTTTATAGTCATTTGGCAAACGTTATGTGAATTTTCTGAATGTTCTGAAACGAGAGTAACATTTAAAAATGATTCATGAATGATGTATGAATAACTTTGTTGTGCTAATGTTTTGAGAACATTATTAAACATCAGATAACTTTGAATGAACGTTCTATTAACGTTCCTAAAAGAACTTTGTGAGAGCTTTGCTGAGAACGTTCTGTTAGCTCTCGTAAAATGACATGTACAAGACATATATATATCAAAACTTTCCATGAATGACATAATAAATAATATATATTAAAACTATAATAGTAATGAGATGCTAATATAACATTGGCATGAACACAAAACTAACTGCTTTTGTGTGTGTGTGTGTGTGTGTGTGTGTGTGTGTGTGTGTGTGTGTTTCACAAATGAAATTTTGCGGTTTTGGAGG
>NC_081804.1:67500-105000 GCF_963082965.1 Carassius carassius
GTTGTAAATGTCAGTATGTTCTTGGGCATCATGTGTCTCCACAAGTTGTTTTTGTCCTTCATCTTCAGCAGTCGAAACTCATGACCCATGAATCGCGTCTAATTTTGATTGACAGCTCTCTCTTCACATCAATTAAACGCACGTGCTGATTAGAGCTGATTCACTCACTCTGTCCTTCACCGTGAGCACCTTAATTGGTAGATTGATTATTTAATATCTGAAATCCATCGTGCCCCTTGACCTCCAGATGCAAGAAAACATTTCAGTTAAAGGCTTAATTAGCGAGCGTGAGCAGCCTAATTGATGGAGGTCAATGGCTTTAAGGGAAATGTGACTATCCTTCAGCGCTGCGAAAACTCTGAACAAACTCAACGCAAAAACAATTACATTTCTATTTCACTTCATATCTTCACATATATACGAGCTGATATTCAATGAATAAAACTCTAGACAGTGTGATACCTTTGACTGGAAATAATTTTGTTTTATTTGACACAGATCTCAGATTTTATTAATGTTTCATCCTTATTTGTTTCATAGAAAATTTTATTGTATTTTCGTAATATTCAATTTATATATTTTTTAAAAATATATTATAAAAATATTAAGAATTTGAATTTTTATATTATTAAAATGTTGAATTGTAATATTAAATATATATATATATATATATATATATATATATATATATATATATATATATATATATATACACTTTTTTTGCACAATAAAATTAATATAGAGTTACAACACCTTTTATTTCAAATTTTATTTGCAGGTTAACTACAACTAAAACAACTTAAATGTTTTAGTTTATTTATTATTACTTGAAATTTATTTCAATTTATTTATGAAATAAATGATATTTAATTATTATTAAATAATAAAATAAATGTTCAATAAAAAATAATTTAATTTAGTTTGTATTAAAAAAAACTTAAATAAAAATGTATAAAGCTATATATACAGATTAAAAATACTAATAAAAGTGACAAACAACAAAATTACTAAACTTTAAAATTAAAATGGAAAATATAAAACAAAACTATAAATATTAATATTTACTAGTCTCTCTGTAACTGCATTTAACTCATTATTGTAATATTTGTTAATGAATCATACTGTAACTGATGTTGTTACGATCATCAGCTGGAGTGCCCATGAACTCTAATATAGGGCACTCCACTCAGGACTTTGGCATCTTCTATTTCCATCAACCACCCAGATGTCACCATATCATCACTTGGACACTAGCACCCTTCATTCTGTTGCACCACACCCGAACTACAATCCCCATGAGTCACTGCATCACAATCACCTTGCCACACCTGCACCTCATTCATCAGCCAATTTCATTGCCACACCTGCACCTCATTTACACACACACATAAGCACCACAATCGATCTCACTCACTGCGAAGTCTTGTTTAGCCTGTCTAGCATTTCCGAGCGTTTTCCCTTGTGTTTGTTCTTCCCGTGTCTGATCTTGGATTGTGTATGTCGACTCTTGATTCTCTGCTGCCTGCCCCGATCTCTGCTTGGTTCTGTTTTCGATCCTGGTTACCCCTAACATACCTGACGCCATTCCTGATTTCTGCCTGTCTGACCATTCTCTGAATGAAGTTCTGCACATGGATCCGAATGCCTCTGATTCCCCGTTACAGATGTTGCTGATGATAAGCTTCTTTTAAAGAGTCTTGTTTTTGGTCATGTGGTGACTGATGGTGTGGTTAAACCTGCGCCTCAGAGCTGAGACCCAAAATGCATCGCTCTCACTGACCTGACAGGAGCAGATTGAGCACCGGTCAGTGTCCAGCACCCAGATCTGTCCGCTGTGCTGGACCTGGCCGTGGTGGACGCAGTCTCCAGTGCAGTTGTGTGCGTGAGGGCAGCGGCAGTCGTAGCCTCCGTCCAGATTGAAGCAGAGTGTGTCGTTAGCGCAGGTGTTGCGTCCCGTCACACACTCGTCCACGTCTGCAGCAGCAAACACACGCATCACTCGTGCAGTTTTCTTCATATTAAATGATATTTGTTTTTCATAATTTTGGTTTTCACTTTAATTTTAAGTTTTATTCATTTTGTTGTGTATTTGCTAATTTTTTTTATACATCCATTTAAATGTTTTAGTTTTTAATGTCAAGTTTTTATAAATTTTTATTACAGTTTTTAGTTTATTTTAATACTTAATCTAAAATGAGAAATTATTAATTTTATTTCAAGTGATGAATTTGGTTTCCATGTTATCAATATCAACAATATATCACTGATATGCTATTATTATTTTTGTTGATTGTATAGTGTGTTTGTGTGTGTGTGTGTTTAGGAGTCTGTGTGTGAGTGAGAGTCTTAGAGCCCTATCATACACCCGGCGCAATGCGATGCAAGGCACAGCACAAGTGTGTTTGCTAGTTTTGAGTCCAATGCTACTTCGTTAAATTAGCAAATGCATTTGCACCCATTTGTGCGCCCATGGGCGTGCTGGTCTAAAAAAAAAGAGGTGTATTCAGGCGCATTGCTTACTTGGCTGTATGTCACTTCACTTCACTAGTATAGGCGGGTCCACAGTGTGCGTACACACTGCTTATTAAACACAGGGACGCACAGCAGCACACAAACATGCCAAATATGAAAAAGTAAAGGATTGAAATGCATAATTTTTTGTAGTTAAAAAATTATATAATTTAATTTTTTAATTAAAAAATTAACTACTAATTATATATATATATATATATATATATATATATATACAGAGCCAGATTATCCATAAGGGCACTTGCGCCAGTGCCCAGGGGCACCAACCATTCACAACAACTCAGGGGGCACCACATGACACAAGCTTTAAAAATACTTTTAGTAAATTATTATATTATTAACTTGAAATTCTTGAAAGACCATACATAACTCGTTTATGAACACTAACTTAACAACAACAATAATAAATTATAAATAAATAAAGATTACATGACCACTATCAGTCCCCCCCTTCCGTCCCCAATCTGTCAGAGTTGAGTTGGTCCACAACAAGTACGCGCAAATGTGTAATTTTTTTAACGGCTACAGAAAATGAATCAAAATGGACAGACGTCAATTGAGTGGTTTTGCAAAAAGAAAGTTAAAGACAGACAAGGAGGCAAGACGTTTAGCTTAAATTCAAAATCTTCCAGGGATCAAAAGTTTTTTTTTTAAACGTGTAAAGAATGAGCTCAGGACGACAATGACACAGAGGCCATTGACTGTACTCTTCCTGTTTACCATTCAAGTTAAAGTTAAAACATTACCGTCTCCAGCCACGAGAGGGCCCTCTATGCTGCTCAGTGCTCCTGTAGTCTACACTGAAGACATAGAGCGCCCTCTCGCGGCTGGAGACGGTAATGTTTTCTCTTGGTTCTAAATAAATGCGACTTATAGTCCAGTGCGACTTGTATATGTTTTTTTTCCTTGTCATGACCTATTTTTGGACTGATGAAACTTATACTTAGGTGCAACTTATAGTCCGAAAAATATGGTAGTTGGACAAGTTAATAAATTACATTTGAGAAATCACCTTAATTATGTCTGAATGGGGGGTGGGGGTGGGGGGTTTTGAGGTAGTGCCCAGGGGCACCACACGGTCTTAATACGGCCCTGTGTATATATATATATATATATATATATATATATATATATATATATATATATACATATGTATATATATATGGCTACAGCTACATGTCGTAATGGATAGTCATCGCATGTATCAGAATTAGGGTATCTATTTGCTAGCACACAAGCAGCTCCGTTTCATCTCGGAGACGCGTTCTGTCTTTGCGCTTGCCTAATTCTGCCGTGTAAATAGCAAATATGTCATGGCATGAGTAACTGGCTCTTAAAGGGAATGGAAGATGAGACTATGATTGGTTTATTGCACGTAACGCCCAGAAAACACCCATTACTCATTAAGAGAATAGGGACCAGGGATCTCGCTTTTATGAAATTATTTGGCCCGCCCCGCAAATAAAGTAAAAATTTCCTTTCCCGCCCCAACCCGACTCCCAGGTTATGAGGCGGCCTATTATAATTCAGCTATCAAACTGCCCAGCTATTTCACTTTAGCATCACATTTCACACACACACACACACACACACACACACACACACGCGCGCGCGCGCGCGCAAATGAGGATTCGCGCATGTAGCCGGTGAAGTCTCCATCCACAAACAAACGTACATCGTCTGCAGATATAAGGTATTTCATTGCACTCTAACCACAACTCTGAACAGCCTATATATGTGCACTATTTTAAATGAGCCCTCTCTGACTGAGTTTAATGGCACAGTTATGTTAGAACGCATCTCTTTCTTGTTTCTGTGGCAGTGCGTCGGGCTCATGCATGAGGCGCGCGGTCAGGAGCGCTGTATGACTAATGCAGCAGTTCAGATCAACTTTACTACAAATATATCACCTAACCTGTTTTGAATAGAATTTGTGTGTGTGTGTGTGTGTGTGTGTGTGTGTGTGTGTGTTAATGAGCCTGTGTGTGAATGAGAGTCTGTGTGTGTGTGTGTGTGTGTGTTTATGAGTCTGTGTGTGTGTTTATGAGTCTGTGTGTGTGTGTGTGTGTTTATGAGTCTGTGTGTGTGTGTTAATGAGCCTGTGTGTGAATGAGAGTCTGTGTGTGTGTGTGTTTATGAGTCTGTGTGTGAGTTAGAGTCTGTGTGTGTGTGTGTGTGTGTGTGTGTGTGTGTGTGTGTGTGTTAATGAGCCTGTGTGTGAATGAGAGTCTGTGTGTGTGTGTGTTTATGAGTCTGTGTGTGTGTTTATGAGTCTGTGTGTGTGTGTGTGTGTTTATGAGTCTGTGTGTGTGTGTTAATGAGCCTGTGTGTGAATGAGAGTCTGTGTGTGTGTGTGTTTATGAGTCTGTGTGTGAGTTAGAGTCTGTGTGTGTGTGTGTGTGTGTGTGTGTGTGTGTGTGTGTGTGTGTGTGTGTGTGTGTTTGGACAGCTGTACCTTTACAGGACTCTCCGTTGGCGGTGTACACCTCGTTGTCATGGTAACCGTCACGACACTCACAGTGATACCAACCAGGTAAGTTCACACAGGTGGAGTGTGTGTCACACTGAACCAAACCCTCTGAGCACTCGTCGATATCTGAACACACACACACACGGTTCATTATCTCTGCACTAAACCCCTCGGCTGACTTCAAGAACCTCATTTTAAGTCATGAGGCAACATGTTCTTGACATGATGAAGGTAGACAGCAACATTATGCTGAGATTCACACCAAACTCTTAAGAAGCACTGCATGAATCCTCAGAAGAACTGATAAAAACATCACAATAATCCACAGCACTCCAGTCCATCAGTGAACATCTGGAGAAGACAAAAGATGAAACAAATCCAGCATTAAGATGTTTTTAAGTTTTTAAGAGTTCATAATCCATAATAACTCTTCCTTCAGTGAAAAAGTGCATCTCCTGTTGTCTCTCACATCAAAATCCAGCCACATATTCGTTTGGAGCGGTTTATGCTTGTAAACAGATCACTGGAGCAGTGTGAAGTTCCCTCCTCCTTCAAACGCTTCACTATCATTCCGGCCTCCAAAAAAATAAATATAAAATCAATGACTACAGACTCGTTGCTCTCGCTTTCATGTCTCACGTCTCACATCTCATGGACAGAAAGGTCCATCAGAGGCTGCACTTGCTTCACCGGCTGAAGGAGTTTATCCAGACACAGGAGCTGCTCACACAGTTCTTCTCGGCTCTCGCTGAGTCTGGTCTGTGTTCATCTATAACTGTTTGGTCTGGTTCAGCTACAAATTCAGACACCAGCAGACTACAGCAGTGGTGCTTCCCTGTCCAACGTCCAAGATCTTTACCCCTCCAGAGAGAGGAAAAATTACAATTTAAACTTTCATAACTACACACGGTCCATTATAACTGACACATTAATATACAGCATCTGAAAATTGTACATTTGAAACTTCATAAACAGTACACTTGTAAATAACAAGTGTGTAACATACTTGACAATAAAGCTCTTTCTGACTTCTAAACAGTGCACAATGGACCGGAGTGCTATGGATTAATCCAGGAATCTTCTCCATCGGTTATGCCAGTGAATTCAGTTAGTTTATTCTTAGTTTATATCCAGATGTCTTGTTTTTATCACAAACACTTCATATTTCAGGCTCATTTCCCGTGATCTCAGTATCTCAGATTATGTTGATGTTTCTGGGTGTTATGACGAGCTCGTTATGGTGGGACATAATTGATGTTACCTCTCACATAACAGGGTTTGTTTAATTAACAGACCCCATTTTTATTAAATTGTATTTTAATACTTCATTTTCTATTTTAATTATTTGTAAACAATTATATAAATCATAATTATATTAAATGATGTATATATATATTAGTAAGTAAAGTATTTATGCATCATGGTAGAATTTGTTGTTACGCTTTCATGCTCATTTGAATAAAAATACAGTATTTTAACAGTAATATATTGCGGTATAAGTGTATTACAGTAATGAGAATCTAATGAGAATCATCAGTAAGAAAAAAAATGTACATTACATAATAATTCAAAAGCAAAACATCGTCTCAGACACAGTAATGAGAATGCAGTAAAAAACAACAACAATTATGCTCCTAAAAATAGATTTTTCATGTCTTTTACCAAAGACCATTCTTTTGTTTGTTATGATCTTGGGGTGAAATATGACCTGGACATGTTTTCATTCACCTGCAGACTGTGTTTGGTCCAAACAGCAGCATCTCAGTCCAATCCCGTCTTCAGACAAATGGCTTTAGTAATTCAGACATAATGAGTGGAATGATATTAAATTAGACGGCGGGCGACATTAAAGCCATTATTACTCAGACGCGGGTGGAGAGAGATTTTCTCATTGATTAAACACTCACAGGAGAGATTAGCCTATGTTCTGATTAAAACTGATCTCAGATCGTTATAGAAATCACCCTTCATCAGCAGCCAATCACAGCGCGACCTCAGCGCGGTCAGGTGACCATCAGGAGTTTTCAGAGAGCAGACTGAAGGATGATTAAATGAAACGGATATTGCTTAAAGGTGACCCACATCTTCAGTCATCATCACTTTGTTTCTTTATTGGTGATTACTAGCAGCATTTAATTAAAGTCAGAGCAATAACAGTCATGGACTAATGACATTGTTCAGTTTTCTCTGTCCATGACTGTTGGAGGTGACGATAGCGCTATAAATGCATATTTAAATGTCCTATAAATCTGAACACATCAATTAAAAAATTATAACATTTATTTTTCTTTTATATATGTTTGATAGATTTATAGTTTTAGTGTATTTTAATGTAGTTTTTTAAAAATAAATATATATTTAATAAATATATATAAATTCTATTTTAATAGCATGTTTATAAAATAATATTTTTAAATATAATTAATGATATTATATATATAAATAATTGTATTTATATTATAAATATATCATATCAAGTGAACATTAAGAGGTAATGAAAATTAAATATGTATTAATTTATTCATTATTCACTTTATTACTTTATGGATTTTCTTGTATTTTTAGAATATGCGTGTGTGTGTGTGTGTGTGTGTGGAACTAATTATTTTAATATTCAGCATTTAGTATCATATGATGTATAATATTATTTATGATATATATGATATATATATATATATATATATATATATATATATATATATATATTCTTTTTTCTTTGCAAGAAAATTGTGAGATACTGAATGAAGTCAGAATTGCGAGATATAAGGTCAGTATTGCGAGAAAATATAAAATTGCAAGAAACTAGTCAGATTGTGAGATATAAAGTCAGAATTGCGAGAAAATATAAAATTGCAAGAAAATAGTCAGATTAAGAGATATAAAGTCAGAATTGCAAGAAAAATATAAAATTACGAGATATAAAGTCAGATTTGCGAAAAAATATAACATTGCAAGAAAATAGTCAGATTACGAGATACTGTATGAAGTCAGAATTGCGAGATATAAGGTCAGAATTGCGAGAAAATATAAAATTGCAAGAAAATAGTTAGATTGCGAGATATAAAGTCAGAATTGCGAGAAAATATAAAATTGCAAGAAAATAGTCAGATTGCGAGATATAAAGTCAGAATTGCAAGAAAAATATAAAATTACGAGATATAAAGTCAGATTTGCGAAAAAATATAACATTGCAAGAAAATAGTCAGATTGCGAGATACTGTATGAAGTCAGAATTGCGAGATATAAGGTCAGAATTGCGAGAAAATATAAAATTGCAAGAAAATAGTTAGATTGCGAGATATAAAGTCAGAATTGCGAGAAAATATAAAATTGCAAGAAAATAGTCAGATTGCGAGATATAAAGTCAGAATTGCAAGAAAAATATAAAATTACGAGATATAAAGTCAGATTTGCGAGAAAATATAAAATTGCAAGAAAATAGTCAGATTGTGAGATACCGTATGAAGTCAGAATTGCGAGATATAAGGTCAGATTTGCGAGAAAACATAAAATTGCAAGAAAATAGTCAGATTGCGAGAAAATATAAAATTGCAAGAAAATAGTCAGATTGCGAGATATAAAGTCAGAATTGCAAGAAAAATATAAAATTACGAGATATAAAGTCAGATTTGCGAGAAAATATAAAATTGCAAGAAAATAGTCAGATTGCGAGATACTGTATGAAGTCAGAATTGCGAGATATGAGGTCAGAATTGCGAGAAAATATAAAATTGCAAGAAAATAGTCAGATTGCGAGATACTGTATGAAGTCAGAATTGCGAGATATGAGGTCAGATTTGCATGAAAATATTAAATTGCAACAAAATACTCAGAATTGTGAGAAAAATGTCACAATTGTGAGAAAAATGTCACAATTGCGAGACAATAGTCAGAATTGCGAGATATAAAATCGGAATTGTGAGAAAATAGACAGTTGCGAGATATAAAGTCAGAATTATGAGATATAAATAGATTTATAAGAAAAAATAATTTTTTAATGTAAACTCGTCATTCTGACCTTTATCTGTGAATTGGGAAAGTGCTCAAACAACATTGCTCTGTGTATCATCACCTTGAGTTAATATCTTGCAATTCAAAATTTTTGTCTAACAACAGAATTGAGAAAAAAAAAACTGGATTCACAAAAAAAAGTCAGAATTGTGAGGTAAAACTTATCTGTCTAGGCTTCCTCAGGCCACAGTGTCTACAAGCTGTACTGTATAGTTTCATATAACGGCATGTTTCTTTATCATTTTTATGTATAAATCATTCAAAATTATCTACAGCATTGCAAACGGTACATCAGGATCCACCATTGACAATTTTCACCATCGCACCAGCTCGAAATATTATGAAATAACCATACTTGTACAGTACATCTGACGTATGATCAGCACAGCAGAACAGAGGCAGGAGTTTGTAAAATATAAGCACAAAAAAGAGAGAAAAAACATTGCAAGATTAAACAACAGCTGCAAACAAAGGCGTGCTTTCTCTTCAAACACTCAAGAGACGCACAAATGCGCGACGGCGTCCTCTGAGACGCAACATTTACATGAAACAAGCCACTCGTGAGAAACAAATGGCCTTAATTAAGCACTACTAATTAACTCTGTGTGTGTGTGTGTCTCTAAATAAGTTATGAAATTCTGCCCACTGTAGCAATGTGTGTGAATATACAGGTGAAAGCAGCCCAGACTCACCAACACCAGCGGTGCATTGTGGGAAAATTTTCATGACAGTTTACCATGGCAACAGTTGTTTCCACCAAAATACTACCGTTACTGTTGGTATTATCATCACAAAGACTTTACAGTTATTATGGTTTAACTAGGTAGTAAAGCTATTTGTCCTTAAAGTTTCCATTTTAACCATATATTTATATATATAAAGAATTGTTGTGTTTGTAAAGGCTGCATTTATTTGATCAAAAATACAGTAAAAACTATGAAATATTATTAGTTTCAAACAGCTGTTTTCTGTGTGAATCTGTGTTAAAGTGTAATGTATTTCTGTGATGCTCCGCTGTATTTTCAGAATCATTCCTCCAGTCTTCAGTGTCACATGATCTTCAGAAATCATGATAATATGATGATTTACTGCTCAATACACATTTCTGATTATTATCAATGTTGAAATCTTAATATTTTTGTGGAAACCGTGATGCATTTTATTTTTCAGGATTGACAGATAAATAGAAAATTCACAACAGCAGCATTTTTTTTAAAAAATATAAATCTTTTTAAACATTATAAATGTCTTTACTGTCACTTTTGATCAATTTAATGCATCATTGATTAATAAAATTATTAATTCCTTAAAAAAAAAAAAAAAATTTAAACGTATGGATCAGTTAGTTCGCTTTTTTTATTAATTTTTTTTTTACAGTTTTTTACAATCACTTTGTTACTATTTTCAGAACCTTGATGTCATTTTTCACAACTCTAGACACAAAACTCACAACCAATGATCAAAATGCACATTTTTCAAAACTCTAACCCTTTTCTCAATTGCTTGGATACAATACACATAAAACTTAGATCATTTGTTCATTCAACAAAAATCACCTGTTCAATATGACACAACTTAACATCAAAGTGCTACTATTTCAAAAGGCAATCCACACATTACATTTCAAATGAGTGTCTATTCATTTCCTTACAATGATCTAACTATCAATTGATACAACTGCTCAAAATGATAAGTAACTGTTGCATTACTCTTAGTATGGAAACTCACAAACAATCTTCCATGTTTACTGTAAATCATGAACGTTTCAAGATAACGAGATTCATTGTCACCAATTAGCGCGGAGCATGAACCAATTAGACTACAATATCCATGGATGTAGCCTAATATTTTATCATAATGCTTCATCAGACACTGTGTCTATGGCCCCAAATACTGTACCACCTTTTCAGACTATTTACAGGATTGACAGTACTTCTGTGACCAGGCCAAATAGTGGAGGCAGAGGCAGAATTCTAACTGACCAACAAGAGCAGGCTGTGGTCGATTTGGTTCGGGCCAGAAATGATATTCGCCTTACAGAAATTCGCCAGCATATCTTGGACAATGAAGACATGTTCAACAATGTGGGATCCATAAGTTTGCCGAGTATTGCACGCATACTGAAAAGGCACCAGGTATCTATAAAACAACTATACCGTGTGCCTTTCGAAAGAAATGCAGACAGAGTGAAGCAAATAAGGACTGAGTATGTTCAGGTAAGTTCAGTTTCAAGATGGCTGTTGTAAAAACATTCCCAAAAATTCTACATTGTACAGTAACCTCTGAATCTCTTTCTAAAAGGTATTTTTAGAGGGTGATGGAGCTGGATGCTGATGATGACCATCACAAATTCATATATTTGGATGAGGCAGGTTTTAATCTGGCCAAGACAAGGAGGAGAGGTCGGAATTTCATTGGCCAGCGGGAAACCATCCAAGTACCTGGACAACGTGCGGCTAACATTACCATGTGTGCGGCTATATCAGAAGATGGTGTGGTGGGTTTCAATTTCATAGCTACAGTTTTTTACAGTCACTTTGCTTCTATTTTCAGAACCTTGATGTCATTTTTCACAACTCTAGACACAAAACTCAAAACGGTTATCACTTGTAACACAGGCTGTCTAATGTTCAAAACATTGCCTTACGCATTCACATCTTTAAAGAAATCTTGCACTTGCACAATCATTGGTTCAAAACACAACTTTACTGTGAAATACCATTGAAACATAACTATAGATCACCCACACACAAGCAACCGATAGTTTCACTGCGTCATTGTTCATACAATCATTAAATATTGAAGAACAAAATAGGTGATACAGGTTTCATTATGGTACTACATGTACAGTAAATACATCTCAGTAAAAGTACTGCAGTAGTAGAGAGAATACTACAGACACAGTGGAATCATTGAACAAAGTTTGTAATATATTGATGCAAAACACTACAGTACTGTACAATTACAACATAGGTTTATTTGAATCAAAGCAAAAATAATTAGCTATGAAATTGAAACCCACCACACCATCTTCTGATATAGCTGCACACATGGTAATGTTAGCCGCACGTTGTCCAGGTACTTGGATGGTTTCCCGCTGGCCAATGAAGTTCCAACCTCTCCTCCTTGTCTTGGCCAGATTAGAACCAGCCTCATCCAAATATATGAATTTGTGATGGTCATCATCAGCATCCAGCTCCATCACCCTCTAAAAATACATTTTAGAAAGAGATTTAGAGATTACTGTACAATGTAGAATTTTTGGGAATGTTTTTACAACAGCCATCTTGAAACTGAACTTACCTGAACATACTCAGTCCTTATTTGCTTCACTCTGTCTGCATTTCTTTCGAAAGGCACACGGTATAGTTGTTTTATAGATACCTGGTGCCTTTTCAGTATGCGTGCAATAGTCAGCAAACTTATGGATCCCACATTGTTGAACATGTCTTCATTGTCCAAGATATGCTGGCGAATTTCTGTAAGGGGAATATCATTTCTGGCCCGAACCAAATCGACCACAGCCTGCTCTTGTTGGTCAGTTAGAATTCTGCCTCTGCCTCCACTATTTGGCCTGGTCACAGAAGTACTGTCAATACTGTAAATAGTCTGAAAAGGTGGTACAGTATTTGGGGCCATAGACACAGTGTCTGATGAAGCATTATGATAAAATATTAGGCTACATCCATGGATATTGTAGTCTAATTGGTTCATGCTCCGCGCTAATTGGTGACAATGAATCTCGTTATCTTGAAACGTTCATGATTTACAGTAAACATGGAAGATTGTTTGTGAGTTTCCATACTAAGAGTAATGCAACAGTTACTTATCATTTTGAGCAGTTGTATCAATTGATAGTTACATCATTGTAAGGAAATGAATAGACACTCATTTGAAATGTAATGTGTGAATTGCCTTTTGAAATAGTAGCACTTTGATGTTAAGTTGTGTCATATTGAACAGGTGATTTTTGTTGAATGAACAAATGATCTAAGTTTTATGTGTATTGTATCCAAACAATTGAGAAAAGGGTTAGAGTTTTGAAAAATGTGCATTTTGATCATTGGTTGTGAGTTTTGTGTCTAGAGTTGTGAAAAATGACATCAAGGTTCTGAAAATAGTAACAAAGTGATTGTAAAAAACTGTAATTGTTTTTGCTTTGATTCAAATAAACCTATGTTGTAATTGTACAGTACTGTAGTGTTTTGCATCAATATATTACAAACTTTGTTCAATGATTCCACTGTGTCTGTAGTATTCTCTCTACTACTGCAGTACTTTTACAGAGATGTATTTACTGTACATGTAGTACCATAATGAAACCTGTATCACCTATTTTGTTCTACAATATTTAATGATTGTACGAACAATGACGCAGTGAAACTATCGGTTGCTTGTGTGTGGGTGATCTATAGTTATGTTTCAATGGTATTTCACAGTAAAGTTGTGTTTTGAACCAATGATTGTGCAAGTGCAAGATTTCTTTAAAGATGTGAATGCGTAAGGCAATGTTTTGAACATTAGACAGCCTGTGTTACAAGTGATAACCGTTTTGAGTTTTGTGTCTAGAGTTGTGAAAAATGACATCAAGGTTCTGAATATAGTAGCAAAGTGATTGTAAAAAACTGTATATATAATATACAGTACATATAATAAAACATTGTTCTTCCTCTGTTTTTCTTATATCCTTTATAATATTTGTTATTTTTTAGTAACTATAGTTTATATTGTTACTAGTGTAAAACTTAGTTATTATTGCTACTAGTGTACAGTGATTATAATAATATAAATAATAAACAATAATGAAACTTTTCACTTTATGGAGATCCCATATCCAGTTACTGTATTTATTTATTTTTTCTGAAAAAAAAAAAAATGGCGAGATGATACTGTATGCGGTTGCTAAGGTGCTGAGTGATTTGCTAGGGTTTTCTGAATGGTTACTAGAGTATGAGGCTGGTTACTATGGAGTTGGTATGTGGTTGTTAGGGTGTTGTGGCTAGGCAATATGCAGTTGCTATGGTGTTGTGGCTGTTACTATGGGGTTGCTAGGATGTTGTTGCTGGTTGCTATGGAGTTTCTGTGTAGTTGTAGCTAGGTGCTCTGCAGCTGCTATAGTGAATTACCAGCACACCTCTCCTTAAAAACTTATTTGTTGTTGTAGGATTTAATTTGACTTTTCATAAGTAACACATCAAATTTAACATGAAATTTAGATGAAAAACCAACTGAAATGGTAAATTCTGTGTGTATTTACATTAGGTAATGATTTCTGACTTTTAGATTACTTAGATCTGACTACAAGCATTTTAAAATATAGACATATTAAAATATAATAACAAGTACTGAATTTTCGGTAGCTGTATGAATCCAGATTGCATGTAATGAGTGACTCTCCAGCTCTGATGAGTGTAGCAGTGTACAGTATGTGTGAGATGTGGAGGATCTGTGGGTGTGTTTCTCTTCAGGGGGATGTAGTTCCAGCTCTGAATCCAAACACAATGACTTCATGCAACATTACAATCCAATCTCTGCAAATACAACATCAAAGTGAAAAAGTAACAAGATGTGAAATTTGAACTCGCTCGTATTTACCGGCAGACAACGGCTTCATTTCTCGCTTGGGGCGTTAAAGAAAGAAAGAGCTCAGTGAACAACGAGCCGAAACAAACGGAGCGCCGCAGCCGGGATGAGATGAGAGTTTCCTCCTTCGGTCTGTGATGACCTCCAATGAGCAACAAACACAAGAAACCCCACCAGCACTGATGAAACACACTCACATCATCTCCATCGTCCAGCTTTATCTCTCAGTGAGCTGCACTGCTGTTCTAAGCAGCACTTCTCCTCATGTGGAAACTGTTGTGATTTGGTCCAGTAAGCAGCCACTCGTTTGCACAGCTATGGAAGCTAATATTCAAAGAAACTCATATTTTCATAAAATGTAAAAACCAAGGTAAACACAACAATTTTTGAGTAATATAAAATAACATATCACATATTTAATTCTCTCTTTCTTTCTCTCTCTCTATATAAACTGTACTATAGGGAAGTCGTGGCCTAATGGTTAGAGAGTCGGACTCCCAATCGAAGGGTTGTGAGTTTGAGTCCCGGGCCGGCAGGAATTGTGGGTGGGGGGAGTGCATGTACAGTTCTCTCTCCACCTTCAATACCACGACTTAGGTGCCCTTGAGCAAGGCACTGAACCCCCAACTGCTCCCCGGGCGCCGCAGCATAAATGATGAACACTGCTCCGGGTGTGTGTTCACAGTGTGTGTGTGTGTGTGTGTTCACTGCTCTGTGTGTGTGCATTTCGGATGGGTTAAATGCAGAGCACAAATTCTGAGTATGGGTCACCATACTTGGCTGAATGTCCTTTCACTTTCTATATATAGGCTAAAATAAAAAATATACAGTATTGAATTAAATGCTTCACACACACACATATAAATATATTTGTTATTGAAAATTTTCTTGATATTGATTACGCTAAAATACTCATGAAGAATATGATTTAGTGGTGTACAGTCATGCATAGCATAAAATAAAAAATTATAAAATAAATATTAAATCAATCATTAGTTAATATTACCTACAAAAAATTACTGCACTATTTATTTCATATATTTTATATTGGAATATATTATATATAACAATAGAAATTATATTATATAGTGTTTTTATAATGTGCACTTGTGGGGTTTTTGTGTGTGCAATTGTGCATTAAGAATAATGCTTCTCCTGCATCTCCACTGCATCTATAAGAACATGATGACATCATCGAGGTGCAGCAACACTTAGCGTTTCTTTCTCTGCATCATTTTGCACATCTTCTCCTTTAATTCTTTGGGTTTTCTGTACGTTCTCTCTCGAATCATCATCCGTATCCTGATTGTGTCGGTCTCTGCTCCGCTAGTTTGTCAGATGGTCTTGAGAGGATTCATAAAAAAAGCCAGAGAAGAGGACAACAGTGCAGCCGAGGGAAAGCATTTTCATGTTCAGCCGTATCCCAGAAGCATATGCACCAAAAAATGTTCTCACTCTCAGATCATCCAAGATCAGGATGATTTTCTGTCTGCATCAGATTTGTGGAAATGTAGCACTGTGTCAATGTCTCAGCAATGGATGTGAATGGGTGCCGTCAGAATGAGAGTCCAAACAGCTGATAAAAACATCACAATAATCCACAGCACTCCAGTCCATCAGTTAACAACAATGTCATCAGGTTAAAAGATGAAACAATTCCAGGTTTTTAACTAAAATACAAGTCCATAATCCATAATAACGCTTCCTCATTCTGACGGCACCCATTCACTGCAGAGCATCCATTGATGAGACACTGATGCAATGCTAAATTTCTCCAAACCTGATGAAGACACAAACTCCTCCTGATCTGGGATGGTCCGAGAGTGAGCAGGTTTCACTGTGTAATAGGACATTAGCTTTAGTTTTGTTGCGAGTTTTATTTAGTTCATGAAAAAACATTCATTTCTGTCATGTTCGTTTGTTTATTAGTTTTTCTGTTCCCTTTAATACCACCTTCAACTTTCATAAAAGAGCGGTTTCTTCATCTTTCCTTTTGTCTTCTGTTCATAATTGTCTTGCTCTCGACTCACTGTGATGATTCGAGGTTGTTTATGCTGTGATGTTTTCCTCAAAGCTGAAACTCTGTTTCTCACAATACAAGACAGAATGAAACCTGCTGACCCAATTGTCATTGCTTTTAATTAGCAATGATGCATTAAACTGATCAAAAGGGACAGTAGAGTTTTTAAAACATTACAAAAGATTTCTGTTTCAAATAAATGCTGTTCTTCTGAACTTTGTTCATCTGTGAATCCTGAGAAATAAAATCTATCACAGTCTCCACAAAAATATTGAGCAGCACAACTGTGTTCAACACTGATGATAATCAGAAATGTTTCTTGAGCAGTAAATCATCATATTATTCTGATTTCTGAAGATCATGTGACACATCTGTCTGTCTATCTATTGTTCTATCTATCATTCTTTCATCCATCTATACCTTAAACCTTTAAATCATAAAGACTTTTTACATTTATAAGGTTTTCAAAACTTTGAGTTTGTTGACAATCTTTACCTTTCTAGTTAAATAGTTAACTTTTTTAATGAATATTTTTTACAAAAAAATAATTATGTACCACCATTTGATAAAGCACTGGAGGCTGTATGAAATCCCAATATAGCACAATCTCTTATGTGCTGATTTTTAACGCATGATCCTGTGGCTCCGGGCTCTCGAACACTCTGAGAAAAATAGTTAAATACGATTCCAACATCTGTGTGGAAAAAGCCATACACTCATCCGCTCGATTCCCTCCGGTATCCTCCAGGAGAAAATGAACAGGAAAGTCTGAAAGAAAAGCCATTTGATTTTAATCAAGGGCCAGAGCGAGGGCAGAGCTGCTCTTTCTATGGGATCGATGGCTTGGGACGAAACCGTCCACAAACAGACGTGATCCACACGTTCAGACTCAACATTTCATTAAAAGCAGCTCCACGAGAGCGACGGCGAGCCACAGCGTTTCCCAGGGGCTCAATAACAACAGAACCAGAAACAAAGACGCTTGCGATTCTCAGAAATGATTAACGCTCACACGGAGGACGCGTTTCCCTTTTGCTATGAGGGGAATTGATGCTCGGTTTACTAAACTAAAAAACACCCAGTCCTAAATGAAGACAAATGAGCGAGTGTGTAGCAGATATGATCATTTAAAAAACCCAAGAAAAACAAGCACACAAAGGGAAGGTAACGTGGAGTAATGTGGAAATACAGAGCAGGACATGCCCTGAAACTAGTGTAAGTGAAGAAGAACTTGTTATTCGATATAATGCAGATTAAGTTCTGTGGATGCTGAGCAACATCACAATCGAGAATATGAGTGTTTTATATATATAGTGGTGAAAGAATCACTCTCCTTTAAAATAATCACATTTTGCTGCTTTTCAGCCGGAAATTTCATCAGTTTGGAGCGATGTCCTGATCCAGGGAGGGTATGTGTTTTACCTTCCACTTCTTAATAATAGACTTCCACCAGGACAAGACCACAGGAAACAGATGATTCTTCTGCACAATCTGACTTTGCTGCAGTCTGGAATTGAACTACTGGTTTCGTCTGGTCAGAGGAGAACTGGCCCCCAACTGAGCCTGGTTTCTCCCAAGGTTTTTTTCTCCATTCTGTCACCGATGGAGTTTCGGTTCCTTGCCGCTGTCGCCTCTGGCTTGCTTAGTTGGGGACACTTCATCTACAGCGATATCGTTGACTTGATTGCAAATAAATGCACAGACACTATTTAACTGAACAGAGATGACATCACTGAATTCAATGATGAACTGCCTTTAACTATCATTTTGCATTATTGACACACTGTTTTTTCTGGCATGTTGGTGTTTTATCTTTCACTTGGATGTTATAAATTGCACTGAATAAATACAGCGTGATAAAACAAAACTGTGTCTGTCTTCATCACAGGCTGCAAAGCAACAAAATGTGATTATTTGAAATGAAGCTGATTCTTTTCTATACCCATTGTAGAACACTTTTTGACATCCCAGAAAAAAATGGAAAAAAAATTCTATCTATCTATCTATCTATCTATCTATCTATCTATCTATCTATCTATCTATATATATATATATATATATATATATATATATATATATATATATATATATATATATATATATTAGTGGTGGGCATAGATTCATTTTTTAAATCTAGATTAAAATGGCTCATTTGAATTCTGCCGAAGGCATTCAGAATATGTGTGCTACCCAAATAAAATAATGACTAAAAGTAACGTAAAGTCTTTGTGAATGGGTTTCTCAAGACAGGTGGTGCATTACACCAGGGGATCATCTCCTGTTTCCAAAATGCATCACAAACTGCTTGAGAAAGCTGTAAACAAACTCCGCATTGCACTAAGTGTAGTAACGCCTCTTTCACACATAATCCGTCTGCAGTGCGTATGAGTTGCGTATTTTTTTTACGCACCCATGTTAGTGCAGTGCAGCGATCGTTTACGCACCGAGTAGCGGACTGCAAACGCGTCCTGTGTGAAAGCACAATGAGTCTGTGCTGCTTCAGCACCACATACGTAACACACACGCACTGCACACGGAGTATGTGTGAAACAGGCCTGCGTCTTGTCCAGGTTTCCATTGGGAAGCTTCTAAAAAAAAAAAAAAAATATCCCTGAAGCAAACCCATGTTAGCACGTCACATTTGATGTGGTAATTTCACAGTAGGCAGACACACAGGTGTAAAGACTCGTTCTCGCCCCCTACAGATTCGGCTCGGTAGAGAGCACTTCTTGTTGATTTTAGAAGTATATTGTGAAGTTTCTATGATATAGTTATGTGAGTTTCCACAATCAAGCACTCTTCTTCTCAGGCTTCGTTCTCAGCGAGCCATAAAGTCCTCAGAGGGACTGGAGGAGCTGAGAGAGGCATTTGAGATCAGAAAGAGGCTCTTACCTGTCTCGCAGTTCTGCCCGCTGAAGCCCTGTGGACACACGCAGATGTTGGGAGACGAGCAGGAGCCGCCGTTCAGACAGCGGCCATCACAGAGTGCTGCAGGTCAGAGAGAGGACAGACAGGTCAGGGGGCGGGTCAGGGGACGGGTCAGGGGGCGGGTCAGGGGACGTGTCATGGGGCGGGTCAGGGGGCGGATCAGGGGACGGGTCATGGGACGGGTCATGGGGCGGGTCAGTGGACGGGTCAGGGGACGGGTCAGGGGGCGGGTCAGGGGACGGGTCATGGGACGGGTCAGGGGACGGGTCAGGGGGCGGGTCAGGGGACGGGTCATGGGACGGGTCAGGGGACGGGTCAGGGGGGCGGGTCAGGGGACGGGTCATGGGACGGGTCAGGGGACGGGTCAGGGGGCGGGTCAGGGGACGGGTCATGGGGCGGGTCAGTGGACGGGTCAGGGGGCGGGTCAGGGGACGGGTCATGGGGCGGGTCAGGGGACGGGTTAGGGGGCGGGTCAGGGGACGGGTCATGGGGCGGGTCAGGGGGCGGGTCAGGGGACGGGTCATGGGGCGGGTCAGGGGGCGGGTCAGGGGACGGGTCAGGGGACGGGTCATGGGGCGGGTCAGGGGGCGGGTCATGGGACGGGTCAGGGGGCGGGTCAGGGGACGGGTCATGGGGCGGGTCAGGGGGCGGGTCAGGGGACGGGTCAGGGGACGGGTCAGGGGACGGGTCATGGGGTGGGTCAGGGGGCGGGTCAGGGGACGGGTCATGGGGCGGGTCATGGGACGGGTCAGGGGGCGGGTCAGGGGACGGGTCATGGGGCGGGTCAGGGGGCGGGTCAGGGGACGGGTCATGGGACGGGTCATGGGGCAGGTCAGGGGACGGGTCAGGGGGCGGGTCAGGGGACGGGTCATGGGACGGGTCAGGGGACAGCAGATGGACGCGGGGCTCACCTCTGCAGTCCGTGCCGTTGCCGGTGTATCCGGGTTTGCAGGAACAGCTGTGGCCCCCAACAGTGTTGAAACACAGAGCGTTCTCATCGCAGCTGTGCTGACCGGACACACACTCATCATGTTCTACAGACACAAACCACACACACTGTGAGTCAACAACAGAGCGAAATACAGTACTTTCATTCTCTCAGCACTCGGATCATGTGCTTCTTTTCCACTTCATGTGATCTTTATATAGAGATGCTTTCCAGCAACAGGTCAGTTCCTCACGAATAACATCAGGCAGTTTCATTAAATAATAAAGATTCCCTTATTAATATGAAATATGTTTTAGTACATAACAGGTTATTATTGTTACTATATATTAAAAAAAACTTGAAATAAAATAAACTTTAACTGAAATAAAATATAAAAAAACCTTAAAGCTTATTTAGTTAATTTATTGTATGTAGTTTAAGTTGATTTACTAAAATAGGTTAAACTGAAATATAAATTATTGACATTAAACAAACTAAGAAATAAAATTAAAAACATGAAAAATAAAAATAATATAGAAAAATATATATATAATATGAAAACCTGTATAATTTCACTGATGATAATATGAAAATAATTGTTGCTTAAAATAAAATTTAAAATGTAACTGAAATAAAATATAAAAAAATTTAAACTTATTTTATTTCACCTAGTTTCCAAGGCACATTTTTCACATTTTCATTTAGTTTAAGTTGATGTACTAAATAATTAAAATTAAAAGTTAATAAAATTATACTTAAAAAAAGACAAAAATAATTATAAAAAGACGAATAAATAAAAATGACAAAAACACAAATAAACTTTAATTAGAATGAAATGAAAACAGAAAATACAAAGTTAAAAACGTTTGTGAATAAACCTATAATAGCATCGCAATGATAGCAAAAATTATTATGTGTAATAAAATAAACTTTAAATTAATTAAAATAAAACATAAAACCCTAATTTAAGTCATGTATTAAGTCAACACTGAATTTAACTTGTACCTGTAATAAAATAAATACATTGAAATAAAAATGAATTACATTTAATTTACTCAATTAAATTGACTCACAACAAAATTACTAAAACTTTAAACTTAAAATGCAAACAGAAAATATAAAAATAAACACTAAATTAAAAAATGAATTTAGAAAATTGTAATAGTGTCTCATTCACACTGAAATAGCATGTGGATGTGGTTTTTCCAGCTGACCTGAGATCTTTTCATGAGGGATTGTGGGATACATTCATGTCTTAAGATTTCATCAAATCTCTCAGCGGAAATGAACACAAATGAGAGAATAATTACAGCATGTGCCTGTGATTCAACTGCTATCGTTGAGTACTGCACATTCTTACACTCAACCCCAAGTGATCTGAACTTTGAGAAACAAAATATCATCGTTTCTATTGCACTAAATCTACTGGTGAAAATAGGACACTATATGCATTTTTTCCACCTTTTTTACAGGGACATAAAGAACAAAATAGAGGGAGAGAGGGATAGAGAGAGAGAGAGAGAGATGTATATATATAGTCATGAAAATAAAGAAAACTCTTTGAATGAGAAGGTGTGTCCAAACTTTTGGTCTGTACTGTATATATATAATATTTTAAAAACTATAATAAGTAATACTAAAATAGCAACACAACACATGATAAACATTCCTTAAAAACAGTTACATTAACTTGAAAATAAAAGTTCTGTAAGATTTGTTGTTTTCAGATAATATATTTCAGAGAATATTCAATTTGTTTTATTCACCTTTTGGCAAGTAGTTGTATTTTTCTTGCTTTAAGAATAAATCTGATAAACTGTAATGAGATTTACACATTTGCCAAAGGGGTCAGAGATAACAAGTAATAAAACAAATATTAATATATACCAAAATGTACAATATATTTATAAAATAGAATAAAAACAGCAGTATTTTTGTTCCATTTCCAGTAAATAAATACATTTTATAAATACTTTTTATTATTTTTTTTTTTTTTTAAGAGAGCAAAATCCTGCAGATGTTTTGCAGCGCAGCATGTTGAATTGAGCTTTATGATTTGCGGCGTCCTCTCAGCTAGTCTTTGTCATTGTTAACCTTCATTTAACCTCCTCAAAGCAGCAGACCGTTCAATTCTAAAGATTCTCCTCCGTCTACAAGTTGTGCCAGTTTTTATTCACCTGAAAGCGTCTGAAATTTGGGTCTGAATGAAAGTGGTCTGATCATAAGAGGAAGTCACGGCCGATGCAGCTCAGCTCTCGAACTCTAAAATGACATTTTTCATTTCCCATAATCCCACCGCTGCTGCCCGGACAAAACCACATTGACACGAGAGAGACGACAGGACTCCGTCCACGACTCCTCCGCGAGAGATCAACAGAATCCAGGAGTCAGACGTGTATGAGGTGAGATACAGGACGCAGAATCCCACATGGAAAAAACCGATATAAACATATATGTTTCAATATAGGTTTTTAATATATGTGACATATATAAAATTGGCCGTTTTCCTATATTATATGTACATATATATTTACACATATATGTACACATATATATGTGCATACATATACCTATATAGGTACATATTTGCACGTATATATGCACCTATATGTTCACCTATAGTAAAATTAAAATCCATAGCTGCTAGGCAACAAGAACAATCAAATAGTACAAGAACAAAAATAAGACAAAAACTGAACAGAAAAAAAAGTATCTTTATTATTCTTTGATGGTCTGTCATGACGCGCCTCCCCCTCCTCCTTCCTGCACTATCCAATGACGTTTGATAGGGTGTCCGAGATTTAGATTTTTTCCTCTTTTTTTTCGGCGCAAAAATTTTTTAGCGGATAGGCGTTTTCGTCCACACGGATCTGGCGTTTTGGAAGAGTGAAACCGATGTTTTGAAACCGGGTCCCAGAGTGGATAAATTTGAAAACGCCGCCTTTGCGTTTCTTCTCGACGGCGAATCCGTACATTTTCTGAAAATATGGCGTCATCAGCCCACGTCTCGCCCCTAGTCAAACACCACTACATCACGTAACAGCAACAAAAACATGAACAAACACTGAGCGCTAACATTAACACGGATTTATAAATGTATTGTTCCATGTTCATTTGTGTACCACGCGCAGCAAATCCATGTCTTCTCCGTTTTAAGTGTATCTCTGTGGCAGAATTACAGCGCCACATGCTGGTCTGGCATGTATACTACATCGGTTTCGTGTGGACGCGGATATTTCTTGAGACGAGGGAAAAAAAGATCGGGGGTCAGTCTCCGTGTGGACGGGGCCGAAGAAGTATTGGGTACTTACGGTTATGGATAGAAATGTAGCGGAGTAAAGAGTACAATATTTGCCTCTCAAATGTACTTGAGTGAAGTCACGAGTACTCCCCAAAAATGATACTCGAGTAAAGTAAAGATCCCTCAAAATTGTACTTAAGTACTGTACTCAAGTAAATGTACTCCGTTACTGTCCGGCTCTGTATATCATGTTAATATATTGCCATAGTTAAATTCCATAACATGCCAATTACATGTGATGCCAATTTCACATGTTCGCACATACATAAGTTCTTGCATAATTTTTTTCGTTAATTCTTAGTTTTTGCCTTGATAATAGAAAATATGAGCTAGGCATCATGTATGACAGTCAAAAATGAGATATGAGCTACAAAATGACCAGATCCTGCCATTAGCTATATAGAAGACATATCTTACAACCCGAATTCCGGAAAAGTTGGGACGTTTTTTAAATTTTAATAAAATGAAAACTAAAAGACTTTCAAATCACAAGAGCCAATATTTTATTCACAATAGAACATAGATAACGTAGCAAATGTTTAAACTGAGAAAGTTTACAATTTTATGCACAAAATGAGCTCATTTCAATTTTGATTTCTGCTACAGGTCTCAAAATAGTTGGGACGGGGCATGTTTACCATGGTGTAGCATCTCCTTTTCTTTTCAAAACAGTTTGAAGACGTCTGGGCATTGAGGCTATGAGTTGCTGGAGTTTTGTTGTTGGAATTTGGTCCCATTCTTGCCTTATATAGATTTCCAGCTGCTGAAGAGTTCGTGGTCGTCTTTGACGTATTTTTCGTTTAATGATGCGCCAAATGTTCTCTATAGGTGAAAGATCTGGACTGCAGGCAGGCCAGGTTAGCACCCGGACTCTTCTACGACGAAGCCATGCTGTTGTTATAGCTGCAGTATGTGGTTTTGCATTGTCCTGCTGAAATAAACAAGGCCTTCCCTGAAATAGACGTTGTTTGGAGGGAAGCATATGTTGCTCTAAAACCTTTATATACCTTTCAGCATTCACAGAGCCTTCCAAAACATGCAAGCTGCCCATACCGTATGCACTTATGCACCCCCATACCATCAGAGATGCTGGCTTTTGAACTGAATGCTGATAACATGCTGGAAGGTCTCCCTCCTCTTTAGCCCGGAGGACACGGCGTCCGTGATTTCCAACAAGAATGTCAAATTTGGACTCGTCTGACCATAAAACACTATTCCACTTTGAAATAGTCCATTTTAAATGAGCCTTGGCCCACAGGACACGACGGCGCTTCTGGACCATGTTCACATATCCTTTTTGCATGATAGAGCTTTAGTTGGCATCTGCTGATGGCACGGCGGATTGTGTTTACCGACAGTGGTTTCTGAAAGTATTCTTGGGCCCATTTAGTAATGTCATTGACACAATCATGCCGATGAGTGATGCAGTGTCGTCTGAGAGACCACGGGCATCCAATAAAGGTCTCCGGCCTTGTCCCTTACGCACAGAGATTTCTCCAGTTTCTCTGAATCTTTTGATGATGTTATGCACTGTAGATGATGAGATTTGCAAAGCCTTTGCAATTTGACGTTGAGGAACATTGTTTTTAAAGTTTTCCACAATTTTTTTACGCAGTCTTTCACAGATTGGAGAGCCTCTGCCCATCTTTACTTCTGAGAGACTCTGCTTCTCTAAGACAAAGCTTTTATAGCTAATCATGTTACAGACCTGATATCAATTAACTTAATTAATCACTAGATGTTCTCCCAGCTGAATCTTTTCAAAACTGCTTGCTTTTTTAGCCATTTGTTGCCCCCGTGCCAACTTTTTTGAGACCTGTAGCAGGCATTAAATTTTAAATGAGCTAATTAAGTGGATAAAAGTGTACAATTTCTCAGTTTAAACATTTGCTATGTTATCTATGTTCTATTGTGAATAAAATATTGGCTCATGTGATTTGAAATTCCTTTAGTTTTCATTTTATTAAAATTTAAAAAACGTCCCAACTTTTCCGGAATTCGGGTTGTATATGTATAGGGCTTATATGTGGATATGAAGAAGCAATACAGGAGACCTATATTTCCTGTATATGCACATATATCCACATATAGGTTCTTTCCATGTGGGATACAGCACCACCAGAGGCCCTCTCAGCTCCTTTCTAATCCGTGGTGGTAAAGAATGGGCCACACACACACACACACACACACACACGTGGAGTCAGCCGATTCTGGTATCTCAGATAACACGTTTCTTACACACCGCAGGAAAGACTAATAACAGAGAGAGAGATTATGGAGCTAATCGTCAGGTGCATTGGAAACACTCGAGGTCACGATGATCATTTTATGACTGAATGTTGTTGAAATTTGAAGAGACAATTGCTACGAACAGTTACAAAGAAACAGCAAGTTTCACTGCACTGGTCACAGTACTTTACACAGATGTATTTGCACTACTCATATTTTGCACGGACTTCACATTGTTCAAGCTAACACACTGTAAAATATCTAACGTTGTTACTGTACAAAGCACAGTAAACTATTTCTATAAAAATATCATTGCACTATTGATTACTTAGATAGAATACATTTTTCAACAGTACTATTGTACACTCAACTGTATTTATTACTACTGTTCTTACATTGCTGCTGTTCATAATGTACATACAGTACAATCCCTACATTTGAATTCATATTTATATTCTGTATATACTCAATATACTCAATATTGTATTTAGCAACTCCACTGTACATTCTGTAAATCATAGCTTCACTCACTCTGCACTTATATGTATATAAAACACTATATTCTTGCACTTCTGGTTAGATGATAACTGCATTTCATTAGCTCTGTACTTGTACTCTGCATAATGACAATAAAGTTGAATCTAATCTAATCTATATGCATTTTCTAGGTTGTAAGTGTGTTCTGATTTTGTTATTAGATCATTTTCATTATGAACATGTTGCTACATCATTGCTAGTATGTTTTTGTGGTTGATAGGGGGTTAACGTGTGGCTATATCATTGTTAGGGTATTCTGGGTGGTTGCTAGGGTGGTAACATGTTGCTATATAATTGCTAAGGTATTCTGAGTGGTTGTTAGTACATCACTATGTCATTACTAGTGTGACTGTAATGACGTTTCCAAGCAGGTTTGCCAAACACTTCTTATCAGTCATTTGCTTTTTCAGGGAAACAGGCATTCCCGTCTCAAACTGACACTCTGATGGAGCCAAAGCAACATACAGAGCCCAAAAACATATTTAGAAAGTGTGAGCACTGCTCCGACTCAGTGAACTTTTACATTTTCATACAGAGCTTTCAGGGTTAACAACGTCCTGCAATTAAGAGCATGTATTCTCAGTGCTTCTGTAAGGTGCTTTATGGTCTTATCATTCATTTTCTTTTCATAAGCAAGAGCTAATGCCGGAGCGTCGAGGGGTTCGGTATCCCGGCGCACACAGAGACTGTGATTATGACTGTATATAAGTCAAACTCTTGACTGTGACCAGAGAATCTGACTGTGTCATTACTGTGGAGAGTCGATTAATCACACGAACCGATGGATTCTGGGAATGCTGGGCTCTTGTAGCTCACAGACATCTTAAAATCGATCCGTACGATTGAATGTAATCCATCAGTACTCTCATATTCATCTCTGGAGGGATGTAAGGAATTAAACATTAAAAGTGTTTATCAGTTTGGGTGAGGTGCTTTGGGACACGCTCAGCTCAATCAATAACTCTACAGAACAGAGAAATAGAGCGCGCTGGACTATAAAAGCTATTTTCTTTTTGAACAAGTGTTTAAAACCTTGAAGGACAAGGAGCACTTCATGTTGCACCAAGATTAATCTATACTATCATAATAAATACATTTATCTGTGGTTGCTAGGGTGTTAAACTGGTGCTATGTCATTGCTAAGGTGTTCTTGGTGGTTGCTAGGGTGTTAATGTGTTGCAATATTGTTGTTAGGGTGTTCTGGGTGGTTGCTAGGGTGATAACATGATGATAATAATAGCCAGGGTGTTGTAGGAGGTTGCAATGATGTTAACATGTTGATATTTCATTGCCAGAAAATGTATTTTCTTTTTAAAAGACTGTTGAAAACCTTGAAGGACACAGAGCACTTCACGTTGTACCGAGATAAATCCAGACTATCATAATCAAGACATTTATCTTTATCCCTGGTGGCAAACGCCTCCTGAGTTTTACTGTACTGTTTATTTTTATTTTTATATATCTATATCTATATCACTCCTTTAGAAAGTAAAACTGAAAGCCGCTGTGCTTGAATGAACCTAATTGGCTGGTTCAGCTCAGCTCATTACTAACAGGAAGTCAAAACACTCTGGTCATTTACATCCTGTTTCACAGCCGTAGTCCCAGTAATCTATAACGTCTACAACCACACACTTTCTATATCTGCTGGGTGATTAGTGGAGCAGCAGCAGTACACACTTGAAAATAATTCCCAAAATAGTCCATCTTGACACTGGAAATCTGGGAGCAGGAAGTAGACTCGTGGGGATCAGATACGCTGCTAAAATGCCAGGAAAGCACATCCTCTATGTCAGCATTCAGTGCTGTTTTCTTTTGGTTAGAAACCTGTGACGACCTGCTAGAAATAATTCAAGTTGAATGTATTTTTATTGATTTGTATTTGAGATTGCTGATAATGTGTGTGGAGTCATGAAACCGCAGCAGCTGTCTGAAAGCTGAAGGTGATGGTGCTGAGTCTGTGTTCCTCACCTGTACAGGAGAAGTCATCGATGCGGATGAATCCGCTGTGACAGATGCACGTGAAGGAGCCGGCGGTGTTCACACACTGTGTGTTCTCACGACAGTAATGTCTCCCCTCCACACACTCATCCACATCTGCACAGAACACACCACATCAGCTGCGGATGGATAACACTGAGAGGCAAAGTCTAGACTGTCTGCTATTAGATTCAAGTGTCCGTGTGATGAATTCAGTGACGTTTTAAGAGGATATCCGTGACATTTCTGGTGAAAGGTTTGGTGTGAAGCGAGGGAAGAGCGATCGAGCAATGCTCATGTGTCATGGCTCCTTGAATTTATCACAGTAAGATCAAATAAAAGTTATTAAATCAAATCTCAGAGACTTACAGATCTAATAACAAGCCTGATTTATTTTCACCAGCGCCGAACTTCTGCATCCGTGATAAAGTCAGAGTGGCTTTATGGCTCAGGACTTCAAATGAAACTTTAACCCAATTTGGGTTCAGCATAACCTCCATCGCTTCTCTTCTGTAATTCACTCAGTTTGTGCTTCATCTGTGGCTAATTCTTGAGGAATAACCAGGAATTATCCTCCTACGGTAATGAAAGAGCTGGCATGCATTGCCCACAACACACACTTTCTGCCTGAGACAACCAAAGGACCTTGATGAACGAACCTCTGGTTTAAATCACTCAGATTCGTTTCTCTGAGGCTTGACATCCCTGTTAAGATCAGTATTGTGAAATATGTCTTGGCGAGATCCACACAAGCATAATCTGTTATGTCTTACGTGAACATTTAAGTAATGTTTGGGGGGAAATCTGAACATTATATTAGATCACAGCAGGTCTCAATACAGATCTGTCTCGATGTTAATCAAACATTTAAAGATAAGACGGACTCATTCGCTGCTCTTCATTAAACTACTGTTTACTTGCATCTTGGCTCTTATTTTTAAAAACAGCTATAAGCTATAAATGAAATCATAATATATTTAAATAACATATTTTTTACATTTTTATTGTTTAATAATGTTAAATATGAATGTAAACGAATGCACTCCATCCGTTGTGCCTCATTCATAACACACGAGCCGAATGAGTCTGTTTTACGGTGTGAATTTGATCATTTAAATAGTTTTAAAAGTGAATTCAAGAGTAAACCATTCCGTTTTAATGACACAGAAATTAATTCTGCTGCTTCATCACCTGAGCTCAATCTGCTCTCTGTTCTGTGTCCTGTCTAAAGGGAAGTTCAGCCTGTAAAGCCGTAAAATCTTCTCTAAACCTGACGACAGAGCCGCTGTCACTCACATCTCTCTTCATCTCATCTACAGTAATTACATTTGGGATTCAGCTGCACTTTTACAGTCAGTGCCAATTACCCCCGATCACCTACAGACATTCCCGCTCCGAGCGGCAGGAAATGACATCGCTCACTGGGTTCACGCCGCAATCAGCCTGTCAGCTAACGTACATGCTGCTTTTGATATATCTCATTTAAATGGCTGCAATAACTGCAAATTAACAAGGTGAAGTCCAGTCAAGGACATGCAGCTATGCTGTAGGATTCATGTGGAAACAGCTGCAGAAATACTAGAAGAGCTGGACATCAAAAACCACTTCTGCTCTGAATCATTGCCATTTGGTTAAAAAAAATTATACTTTTCAACAAAGACATTAAATTGATTAAAAGTGTCAGTGAAGACATTTATAATGCTACGAAAGATTTATATTTCAAATAAATGCTGTTCTTTTGAACTTTTTATTCATCTGTGAATCCTGAAAAACTAAATGTATAGATAAATGCAAAAATATTTAAGTTTTCAACATTGATCATAATCAGAAATGTTTCTTGAGCAGTAAATCATCATATTATTCTGATTTGTGAAGATCATGTAATGAATTATTACAATGAATGAGTTAACAGGTTGATTATTGGCCTCCCGAGAGCGTGAAACATCAAAATTCAGTGTTGTATAAACTTTAGGACTGTTGGTCACCATATGTTGTTCAAAAGAAGTCACATCTGGTCTGTGAAGCGGAAAGAGTTCAGTGTGTAGAGAGCAGATCTTCTGTAACTCTGAGTCTGTAATAATCAGCACGCTCCTCATCTTCCCAGTCCACCAGTCTCTCCAAAGCTTTATTATGCAGTAAAGCAGCGTGAAGCAGACTTTCTGCTGAAGCCACACGTGTGAAAGAGGAGCTGTGCTTTTCCCTCGAGCTCATGCCCTACAACCTCCCACATAAAATATTGAAACGGGTCTGATCTCATCAGCACAGACGCACGCTATTTTTAACTCGCCTTTAAAGAACTACGTATGCTTCTTGAGAGAGCCTCGCGCTCCTCCGTCTGCATAATGAAGAAAGCAGACGTGTTTCTGAATCTCCTGATGCTGGAAATCGTGAGATGACGACGACGGTAAAGTTTCGTCTCAGTCTCTGGGGTGTTTCAGGATTTTTCAGTGGCACATGATGAAAGGTTGCATGTTCTGATCCACAGCAACATCGTGAGGTTCCTGATGGTTATGGGACATTGTTTGGCACACCATGTTTTCTGGCTTAATCGTGTCAGAATCAGCTGAAATGAGGCATTTGATGGTTGAGCTATGCCTGTTGTGATTAAGCCTGCAGGGTTTTATTTTTATTTTATGAACTCATTTACTGCCTCTCAGTTTAATGAAAGTTATGACTAAGAGCTTGATGTTATTCCCTCAGAGATTATAAAAGTGACCTTTCCTGTAATTGGCCCCAGTGTCCAAGTGTTGATTAATTCATCTTTGGACACTGGAGTGGTTCCAAATGGTTTTAAGCATGCGGTTGTTCAGAAACTAGGTTTGGATGAAAGCTGCTTTAATAATTATAGGCCTGTCTCTATAAGCTATAATTTTTGTCAAAGCTTTTTAAAAAAGTTGTGCAGTTTACAGTTGATCCAGTTTTTAAATGAGGCTAGCTTATTAAAACCTTTTCAGTCTGGTTTCACTGCTTATCATAGTACAGAGTCTGCCTTTGCTAAAAGTGTTCAATTACATTTTGTTTGCAGTTGATGCCGATAAAAATGCTGTATTGATACTCCCTGATCTTACAGCTTCCTTTGATACTGTAGATCTGTTATAATTTGCCGTTTAGAGCACTTAATCCATACCAAGGGGTACTGCTTTATGATGGTTCAGCTCATATCTTAAAGTTAAGTTTTTTTTCTGTAGAGTTAGGTAAGTTTTCATCATCTTCTGGGCCTAATATTAGTGGAGTACCCCAGGGCTTTATTCTGGGCCCGTTTCTTTTTAACTCATAAATGCATCCACTGGGGGGTATTATTGTTGGACTGTATCTCAGATATAAAGAAATGGTTATGAAATAACTTTCTCCAACTTAATGAGGAAAAATATAATTGTGTTTGGTCCTCCAAAATTGAGGAGTTGTCTCATTAAGGAGCTGGGCAATCATTTTCCCTCAATTTCCTCCCGGGTTGGTGTTATCCTGGACTCAGAATTATATATATATATATATATAATTAATTTATATTAATTAATTAATATATATACATACAGTATATAGTACATAAATCATAAATATATGTATATTATTTATTTATAATTTATTTATTTGATAAGAATCACTTGATCTTTTAATTTGAGTCCCTCAAAATCTAACTTTAGATTAGATTTCTAGCAGAAAAAAACTAGATTGTAACATGTACAGCCACTGTAATATATGATTTTGGTCATAATGCCTAGCTCGAAATATTAAATATTGAATTAAACAGCTATAATGTTCAAATGTGTGGGATTAGTAAAGCTAAAGCAGATATGGTCGTCCAGCTGATGATGGAGAGCTCAGCACCAGGTGTTGTGTCCCAGCTAGCGAGGTTAAACAGAAAGAGGTGACGAATGAGTGTGGAAGTGGGTTACTGCCGGAGTATCCGTCTCACAGCCAGCCTTTCTGGGTTACACATGGCTTATATTTCTGCTGCTTTATTTCAAAACACTTTGATTTCTCCTCCCAGCATTCCTCTTCCCTTCGGTTGTTGAACTAGATCCGAGAACGGTGTCCCGCGGGAAGGTTTAGGAGCGTCCAGCTCGCCGTTCGCTGTAAGCCAGCGTGTCTGATAGCATCTTTAATTATTCATCTCCTCTCGGTCTTTGATGATTACCTGACCGGCTGCACACGTAAGTCGAGGGCCGGTGACGGCAGGGTCATCTTTACCAGGTTATTTTTAGCCGGCGAGATGAACAGGTTTCATTAGAGATCCGACTGATGCACGGGGAGTGACGAGGGTCCCCAGAAACAGGGCCCGAGTCATTAGGCATTCACCGAAAGTAGGCCATCTTCAGCTCGCTTTGAGAGAAAACGAGGATGAGGAAGTGAAGACTTACTCACACTCTCACACAACAGCAGCCAATTAAGATGCCGAAGCAAGACGGATTCTAGTCGCTCATCAATAATGCAGTGTAGTTAATTAGTCACATGCATGAAAACGAACACAGATAACAGAGAATATGTTATTTTTAGATCTGTCAGTCAACTCAAAAATGTCACTGAATTAATGATATGAGCTGATCAATTAGTCGATCTGACAGATGACATCAAATAGTCATGGGGCGGCAGTGGCTCAGTGGTTCATGTAGGTTGTCTACAAACCGGAAGGTTGGTGGTTCAATCCCCGGCTCCACCTGACCAAGTGTCGAGGTGTCCTTGAGCAAGACACCTAACCCCAGCTGCTCCCGACGAGCTGGATGGCGCCTTGAATGGCAGACACCGCAGTCGGTGTGTGAATGTGTGTGTGAATGGGTGAATGTGAGGCAAATTGTAAAGCGCTTTGGATGGCCATGTGGTCTGTTGAAAGCGCTATATAAATGCAGTCCATTTACCATTTACCATAGTGTTATATATTATATTACATGAATTTATATTTATTAATATTAACTGTAACACATTCCAATATTACATGAATATTAATTTTACATTATTAATTACATATTATGTTTTTATGTGACGAATTATACCAGATTAATTACATTATTATTGTATTACATTTATAATATACTAATATAATTTATTATGAATATTTTTTATTTATTTTTTAAATTTTAACACATTAACATTATTTTAATATGAATTTTATTTCATACAATTTCTAAATTTAGTCCTGGGCACTGACGTTAAACTGCATCCGGGCAGAGTGGGGAGGCTGTGCGTGGGGTTAGCTACACCCAGCTAACACCTATAAAATGCGCACAAGAAGCCGTGAATACCTACTCTGTAACTGGCGGGTACATGGTCGGCGCCATAAAACCGAGCAGATCCCTCTTAAGGGGTTTAGGGTGTCTAAGGCACTGGCAGCAGGGTGCCAGTTGGTGTGAGCAGCGAGGAACCCACTAGTTTGAGTCAATGGTGCAAACACAAGATGGTATGCGGATGAACCACAACTATGGTCAACGGATGGCGTCAACAGCAAGAAAGATGCTACTGCGGGGCAGCCTCCTCACCAACCTTGTTTGTTGCACGTCTGTGCACCACGTGGTAACCGGCGTGGAGGTCCAGAGAGGCAGTCTGGTGGGGGCACGACGCCAACTGCCTTTTTCACTGTGCAAGGCGTCTTGACTGGAGGAGTATGTGGAAGCCCTGTGGCGATGAGGGGAACGCAACATCAGTAGGCTGAAGTAGCTGGGAGCTGATAGCGTAAACCTTGCACACAGGCGGCTCATAGCTGATGGTCGCAGCATCGCTGAATCCTGAGTGCCAGTGGGCTGAGGCAGCACTGTGAGTGTCTGGGCAGCCCTTTTTAGGGAAAGCACTGCCTACCCCAGAAGGGGAAGCCCCTAGAAAAGGTGGGGTAAAAAAAGCGTGCTCAGAATATATCCTGGCTGGTTTACCGCTACCAGCGGGACTTCACCTCAGCGGTCGAAACAGGAAAAGTAAAAAGTTGATTGTTGCGTCATGGAATATCCGCACTATGCTAGATGGAGTTTCCAGACCTGAGCGGAGAACAGCTCAGATTGCAAAAGAACTACAACGATATAGAGTGAACATTGCTGCCCTTCAAGAGACCAGGGTTGAGGGTCAGGGTCAGGTGCAAGAGGAAAACTACACCTTCTTCTGGGTTGGGAAGACAGAGGGAAGGAGAGACGCTGGTGTGGCTTTTGCTGTCGACAACAAGATCAAGCTGACAACTCTGCCAACATTCGTCTCTGAGAGGATGATGGTTATATGTGTACCAATTGATAACAACAGACATCTGACCATTGTCAATGTGTATGCCCCAACCATGACCTACCCAGATGAGGAAAAGGAGGCATTCTACCAGGAGCTGACAACGATTGTAAGCAGAGTCCCCCCACAACACAAGCTGTTAATTGTGGGTGACTTTAATGCAAGGGTGGGAAGTGACTGTGAAACCTATGCTGGAATCATTGGAAAGTTTGGCAAAGGTAAAAAGAACACCAACGGAGACCTCCTGCTTAACTTCTGTGCTCAACAAGAGCTCTGTCTCACGAACACCTTCTTCAGTCAGCCAGATAAGAACTTCTTCACATGGAAACACCCACGCTCTGGACACTACCATCTGTTAGACTACATTGTTACCCGTAGGAGCGGGCTTCATGAGATCATGTGCACCAAGGTCATGCGTGGGGCGGAGTGTTCTACTGACCATTACCTTGTGAGGTGTCAGATTAGGCACAAGATAACCGTGCCAAGGAGAAAAACTAAAGGCACAACCCCGAAAAAACTTGACCTTGGAAAGCTTGCAAATGAAGAGCACTGCAGAAGACTGGCTGAAACTGTGTCATCTGCAGTAAATGGTGCAAAAGTCAAAACAGTAGGATCAGAGGACATTGAAGAAAAATGGCAGGCACTGAAGAAGGCAGTCTATTCTGCAGCAGAAATTACTTTAGGTCACCCACAGCGTAGAACTCCTGACTGGTTTCAGGAACATGATGAGGAGATCCAGAAGCTGCTGGATGAAAAACACCTCCTGCATAAGCGACATCTGCAGGAAAACTCTAATGGGAGTAGGGCTGATTTTGCTGAGATCAAGGCCAAAGTACAGAGAGAGGTGAGGCGAATAAAGAACGACTGGTGGCGTAGGCAGGCAGAAAAACTGCAAAGCATGGCTGACAACCATGATTATCATGGATTGTTTACAGGGCTAAAGGCCATCTATGGTCCAAGGAGCAATGCAGTGGTACCTGTCAAGTCAGCAGATGGAGGAAAACTCTACACTGAACTATATGAGATTCAGAGTAGATGGAAAGAGCATTTCTATAATCTGCTAAACCAGCAAGGATCCGCTGAACCAGATGCCTGTAAATGGCTAAAAGGACACCAGAGTCGTGATGACCTCTGCTATGAGATCACTATGGAAGAGCTTGAGAAAGCCCTAAAGGCCACAGCAAGCCACAGAGCACCAGGTCTAGATGGAATCCCCTCAGAGGTGCTCAAGAAAGGAGGAAGAGTACTCAGAGAGGAGCTCCTGAAACTTTTTAACAGCTGCCTTGTCCATGAGTGTGTACCTCAGGAATTCAAGGATGCACTGATTGTCACAATCTACAAGAGAAAGGGAGACCGAGCAGACTGTGGAAACTACAGAGGCATTTACTTGTTAGCCATTACAGGCAAAGTTCTGGCTAAAATCATACTCAGTCGGCTCAAAAGCATTGCCGAGCAAGTCTTACCAGAGAGTCAATGCGGCTTTAGGTCAGGGAGATCTACCACTGATATGATTTTTACTCTACGGCAGCTACAGGAGAAAGCAATGGAGCAACATCAGTCTCTCTTTGTGGTGTTCGTAGATTTCTCAAAGGCATTCGACACGGTCGATCGAGAAACTCTTTGGAAAGTCTTACAGATCTATGGATGCCCCGAGAAGCTTGTTAACATCATCAAGCAGTTTCACACAGGGATGAAAGGACAAGTCTTCATTGGTGGGGAACCCAGTGAAGCCTTCGAAGTTAACCATGGTGTGAAACAGGGATGCGTGCTTGCACCCACGCTTTTCTCACTATATCTCACAGCTGTGTTAGATTCAATGGGCCTTGATCTGCACAAAGGGATCTTTATTCGCACTAGGACAGACGGCAAGTTTTTCAACTTAGCCCGACTTAGAGCAACCACCAAGACCAGAGATCTATGCATCCGGGAGCTGCTCTATGCAGATGATGCTGCTCTCGTGGCTAACAACATTGAAGACATGCAACATATAGTAGACCGGCTTTCGTGGGCAGCAGACTTGTTTGGACTGAACATTAACATCTCTAAGACCGAACTTTTGTATCAACCACCACCAGTGTACTCCAACAATATGAGAGAGCCACAGCCAGTGACGGTGCATGGAGTGCCCCTGAAATCTGTCAAGGCCTTCACATATCTGGGCAGTACAGTGACCTACACAAACTCCTCAGATCTAGAAGTCGAGAGTAGAATTCAGTCTGCTACCAAGGCTTTTGGCTCTCTCGAGAAACGCCTCTGGAGCGGTCACGACATTTCGTGCAGAACAAAAGTGAAAGTCTACAATGCTGCTGTACTTCCTTGCCTGCTCTATGCCACCGAGTGTTTAACACTCTACAGCAGGCATATCAAAATACTTACACGAGTTCAAATACGTCATCTACGTGCCATCTTACACATTAGATGGCAGGATCGAATCCCAGATGTAGAGGTAATCCAACGAGCTGGCTCTGTCAGTGTTGAAGCCCTTATTACATCATCACAACTGCGATGGGCTGGACATGTGCGCCGGATGAGTGACAGCCGACTGCCCAAAGCAGTTTTTTACGCAGAGCTAAAAGAGGGCAAAAGAAGCCGTGGTGGTCAAAAACTGCGTTTCAAAGATGCCCTGAAAAGGCATATGAGGAACACTGGGATCTCCCCGGAAAGCTGGGAGGAACAGGCCCTGCAGCGTGAGAAATGGCAGCGCAGATTGAAAACAGCAGTCGCAGCTGTTGAGAAAAAGCGTCAGAAAGAAAATGAGAAAGCTCATGAGAGGCGGCATTATTCCA
>NC_081804.1:112500-120000 GCF_963082965.1 Carassius carassius
TTAGTTTAATTTTTAAATATGTAACCTGGCGTTAAACAATTAATCTTAATTGGAGATTTATTATCTTAAACGATGTCATTTCTGTGAGTGTGTTTTACTGACCGAATCAGACTTATCACAGTATAGTTACTCTATGATTCTGTGTATACATCGATTCATATTTCATCCCAAAAACAGTTTCTCAGGCTTTACAGGGTGTGAAGGGACTAACGTCACCCTGAAGCATGACATCCGTCACTTAAAGTAAAATTAAGCTAATGTTCCTCTCACAAACTTCCTGTTGGTGGTTTCATTGGGAGGCCAGTCTCATCTGAAGCTGTTTGGACACACTGAGCACTGGAGACCGGCTAGCGTCTGTCAGAACAGCACAGGGACTTCTAAAGATAGGACAGAATCTCTCCATCTGTCACTTTGCATTCGGCAAAATATCCGTCTTACTCGCTGATAATAAATGTGTAATGAAGAAGGAGAGAGAAAGCTTTCAGCGAGATGTGTGCTACATGGTGAGGAGGTCTGTCACAGTTTCATGTCATCTAAAGTCTTTAGTTATAGCCATGGTAGCAAGCATATCCATAATGAGGGTTTTTATGTTAGCATATTCATCAGACAAGGCTAATAGGCTACATAATTTTGATTAGGTGAAACCAACAACATCACAGCAGCATCTGATCGCCGGGTGTCTTATATAGGCTGCTCATCGTTTGATTTATAAATGAAAAATGAATTGGACCAATGCTGACCGAGCAGGTGCAGTTCTTACAGCCGTCGCTCCACGTCTGCTCCTCTCTGTAGGTCACTCCCTTCACGAGACACGTCCTCTCACAATAACAGGAGTCCAGACCCTTCATCTTCTCCTCGGCCAGAGACAGCTGCAGAGAGAGAGAGGGCAGATTAAACTCACTTTCTGACAGAAAACAGACGAGGAAACGCCTGCAGCTGATTGATTATTCACGATCATCCGTTTAGCTGCCGATACGATGGTGTGACTCTTGAGCAGAAGAGTTCTTCCTCATCAGTTTTTGTGCGGTTGGCATCTGTGAGTTATTACAACACCATAAACAAGTCTTTATATTCACAGCACAGACACAAGCCAGATGTACACAGAAACTGGGCTTGGATTCATCTGTCAAACAAACCATGGAGACACGTTGAAAATACCTTTTAATTCTAGATTGAATTCCAGGGTTGGGCAGTAACGCATTACTTTTTAAATAAATTAATTCCGATACCGTTACCATATGGTGCATTGTCCATTACTTTTTTAAAAGTTAATAAATTTTGACTGAAGTGCAGTCTAACCTGTTTGCAGCAGCGACTCATTGTAGGATTGGTGGATGCCAACCACTGTAAACAAGAAGACGCACTGTGGGCGTGTCTCCGTTTATTCAAGTATGTGCGGCAGTCATGGCGAGTCAAGGCGAGAGTAACACGTGTTTCTCAAAGTGGAAATATGCTCATTATTTCACTTTAGTTGAGCATAAAGATAAAAACATTTTAGTCAAATGTAAGCTGTCTTTCTGGTTCGAATGTCCTATCCTAGCCCACGAATCTCCAATCCGTGCGCTCAGATTTTGTAAACCGTACCCTCGGTTTTTGAATCTGTACCCACGAATTCATAATCTGCGCGCACACTTTCTCAATCCGTTCCCATGGATTTGTAAACTGTAGCCTACTCACGGATTCATGCAGCAAGCTCCTACGTGTTAACATACAGTTTTAATGAATATTATTATGTGGAATGGGTCTACAGCAAAGTGTCTTAAGTGATTCTCTGTATGTTTTTCTCAAACAGGTGAAACTGTCACGGCAGGGTTCCAATGAGGCACGGAGATAGAACCAATTGCGAGTAAGTCTTTTATTAAGGGGTAATCCAAACAGCATAAACAGTCCAGGCAGGGGTCAATAGGAAACATCCATCCAAAACATAAACTAAACAAGAAGACAAGGCAAGGGCACGAACTGACGGACATGAATAAACAACGACTCCGTGACCCATACTAAGACAGACCGGGTTATATACACAAAAGGATAATGGGGAAACAGGAGACAGGTGGGGAACAATCAATTAACTAAACAAGGAGGAAGGTGACCAAATAAGGAGACAGGAAGTGATAATATGATAAACACCGTGGGAACTGAGGACACCTAGTGGAACCCCAGGGAACACAACCCAGACACTGTGACAGTACCCGCCTTCTACGGAGCGGCTCCCAGACGCTCCAAGACAGACACAAAACAGAGACCAGGAGGGAGGTGGACAGGTGGAGGCTCAGGGGGAGGGACGGAGGGCCAGAAAAGAAAAACATGGGGAACAGGCACCAGAATGTAAACACAACACAGAAAGACCAGGAGGGAGGAGGACAGGAGGAGGTTCAGGGGGAGGGACGGAGGGCCAGACTGACAGAAAGGAACAGGGACAGACATTAACACAAAAACCAAAGGAAAAAACAACATGAAGCCCCCCAGGGTGGAGCAGAAGACCACCACACCCTTGTGGTCAAGGCCAGAGCCCTCCAGGGCGGAGCGGAAGACCACCACAACCGTGTAGTCAGGGCAAGCGCCCCCCAGGGCGGAGCGGAAGACCACCATGTCCGTGTGGTCAGAGCGGAAGCCCCCCAGGGCGGAGCGGAAGACCACCATGTCCATGTGGTCAGAGCGGAAGCCCCCCAGGGCGGAGCAGAAGACCATCACAACCTTGTGGTCGAGGCCAGAGTTCCCCAGGGCGGAGCAGAAGACCACCACCACCACCATGTGGTCAGGGTGGAAGGCCCCCAGGACGGAGCAGAAGACCACCACCCCCCTGTGGTCAAAGCGGAAGCCCTCCAGGGCGGAGCAGAAGACCACCACAGCCCTGTGGTCGTTGCACAAAGCCCCCAGGGCGGATCAGAAGCCCACCACTTCCGTGCGGCCGGATCAACGGGAGGATGAGACTCTGGTAATTCCATGGTGTCTCTACTGGACTCCAGAAGATCGGTGCTGGCCTGACACTGCTCATGAAGACCATTGGTGACTTGCATTTGCTCATGAAGATCAATGGTGACTTGACTCAGTCCTTGAAGATCACCGGTGACTTGACTTGACTCTGAAAGGTCAACGGTGACTAGCCCTAACTCTGGAGCATCAGCGGTGACTAGCCCTGACTCTGAAGGGTTAACAGTGACTAGCCCTGACTCTGAAGGGTTAACAGTGACTAGCCTTGACTCTGGAGGGTCATCTGAAACCCGACTCGACTCTGGAGGGTCATCAATGACTAGCCCTGACTCTGGAAGGTCATCGGTGACTAGCCCTGACTCTGGAAGGTCATCGGTGACTAGCCCTGACTCTGGAAGGTCATCGGTGACTAGCCCTGACTCTGGAAGGTCATCGGTGACTAGCCCTGACTCTGGAGGGTCATCAATGACTAGCCCTGACTCTGGAAGGTCATCGGTGACTAGCCCTGACTCTGGAAGGTCATCGGTGACTAGCCCTGACTCTGGAAGGTCATCGGTGACTAGCCCTGACTCTGGAAGGTCATCGGTGACTAGCCCTGACTCTGGAAGGTCATCGGTGACTAGCCCTGACTCTGGAAGGTCATCGGTGACTAGCCCTGACTCTGGAGGGTCATCGGTGACTAGCCCTGACTCTGGAAGGTCATCGGTGACTAGCCCTGACTCTGGAAGGTCATCGGTGACTAGCCCTGACTCTGGAAGGTCATCGGTGACTAGCCCTGACTCTGGAGGGTCATCTGAAACCCGACTCGACTCTGGAGGGTCATCGGTGACTAGCCCTGACTCGACTCTGGAGGGTCATCGGTGACTAGCCCTGACTCTGGAGGGTCATCGGTGACTAGCCCTGACTCTGGAGGGTCATCGGTGACTAGCCCTGACTCTGGAGGGTCATCGGTGACTAGCCCTGACTCTGGAGGGTCATCGGTGACTAGCCCTGACTCTGGAGGGTCATCGGTGACTAGCCCTGACTCTGGAGGGTCATCGGTGACTAGCCCTGACTCTGGAGGGTCATCGGTGACTAGCCCTGACTCTGGAGGGTCATCGGTGACTAGCCCTGACTCTGGAGGGTCATCGGTGACTAGCCCTGACTCTGGAGGGTCATCGGTGACTAGCCCTGACTCTGGAAGGTCACCGGTGATAAGCCCTAACTCTGGAGAGTTCCCTGGCACCTTACTCGACTCTGGAGGATCAGCGGTGACTAGCCCTGACTCTGGAGGATCAGCGGTGACTGGCACCTGACTCGACTCCGGAGGGTCCACGGGCACCTGACTCGACTCAGGAGGGTCCACGGGCACCTGACTCGACTCCGGAGGGTCCACGGGCACCTGACTCGACTCCGGAGGGTCCACGGGCACCTGACTCGACTCCGGAGGGTCCACGGGCACCTGACTCGACTCCGGAGGGTCCACGGGCACCTGACTCGACTCCGGAGGGTCAGCTGAGACTCTCATCCTGTGCAGCGGCGCTGGGCAAGCAGCCATCTTGGGCCATGACTCTGGACAGGCGGCCATCTTGTACTGTGGTGCTGGTCTGGCGGCCATCTGGGGTTGTGGTGCTGGACTGGCGGCCATCTTGTACTGTGGCGCTGGACCGGTGGCCAATTTGGGCATTGGCGCTGGGTTAGCGGCCATCTTGTGCTGTGGCGCTAAGCTGACGGCCATCTTGGGCTGTGGCACTGAAACGTTGGCCAAAGTGGGCATTGGCGCAGGGCTGGCGGCCATTTTGTACTGTGGCGCTGGACTGGTGGCCAATTTGGGCATTGGCGCTGGGTTGGCGGCCATCTTGGGCTGTGGCGCTGGAACGGTGGCCAATTTGGGCATTGGCGCTGGGTTGGCGGCCATCTTGGGCTGTGGCGCTGGAACGGTGGCCAATTTGGGCATTGGCGCTGGGTTGGCGGCCATCTTGGGCTGTGGCGCTGGAACGGTGGCCAATTTGGGCATTGGCGCTGGGTTAGCGGCCATCTTGTGCTGTGGCGCTTGGCTGGTAGCCATCCTGGGCAGTGATGCTGGACTGGCGGCCATCTTGGATGGTGGCGCTTGGCTGGTAGCCATCCTGGGCAGTGGTGCTGGACTGGCGGCCATCTTGGGTTGTGGCGCTGGAACGGTGGCCAATTTGGGCATTGGCGCTGGGTTAGCGGCCATCTTGTGCTGTGGCGCTTGGCTGGTAGCCATCCTGGGCAGTGGTGCTGGACTGGCGGTCATCTTGGGTTGTGGCGCTTGGCTGGTTGCAATCCTGGGCAGTGGTGCTGGGCTGACAGAAGAGACAGAAGTGGCTGGGGCATCCCACCGAAGCCGATGCTGCAGGTAGCGCACAAATTCCCAGAATTCCAGTGTCTCTAACTGCGCCATCTCCTCCTGAGACACTGGATCATCCAGCCCGCCATTGAAATAGTCCTTGAGGGCCGCATCATTGTAGCCCATGCCCTCGGCCAGGGACCAGAACACCTGAGCCAGGGCACCCACTTCATTTCCCTCTTGGCGGAGGGCGATCAACCGAAGATACTTGGCTCGCCGCTCCGCCATCTTGGCTGGGGAACGGAAAGACGACATACCGCTGGTTCCTAGAAGGACGGAGTCGTTCTGTCACGGCAGGGTTCCAATGAGGCACGGAGATAGAACCAATTGCGAGTAAGTCTTTTATTAAGGGGTAATCCAAACAGCATAAACAGTCCAGGCAGGGGTCAATAGGAAACATCCATCCAAAACATAAACTAAACAAGAAGACAAGGCAAGGGCACGAACTGACGGACATGAATAAACAACGACTCCGTGACCCATACTAAGACAGACCGGGTTATATACACAAAAGGATAATGGGGAAACAGGAGACAGGTGGGGAACAATCAATTAACTAAACAAGGAGGAAGGTGACCAAATAAGGAGACAGGAAGTGATAATATGATAAACACCGTGGGAACTGAGGACACCTAGTGGAACCCCAGGGAACACAACCCAGACACTGTGACAGAAACATTGTTGAAAACATGCAGCCTGTCTCTACTGTGGAGTCGCCGGCTTTCAGTCAGCTCCTTAGCATGTTAACATAGATTTCATTTTTTAACAGCATTTATATATATATATATATATATATGTGTGTGTGTGTGTGTGTGTGTGTGTGTGTATGTTTCTCGAAATTGATTCTGAATATTTCAGATTGCTTTCATTTATTTATTTCAAAATGTTTTGTGTTATGTTGTCCATTGTTGATAGTTTTCATACTTAAGCTGTGAAAGGAACATTTTTAAGAGCTCAACACAACAGCTTTTATGATGCAGAGGCCACTTTAGTTTTTGATTCTGAATATATTATTCAGGTGTTTTGTTATTTATTTCAGAAATCCTTGTGATATACAATATTCAGTTTGTGCTGGTCTGACTTACTCAAAATAGTGTTTAAAAATTACTTTCTGTTTCTGTTTTACTTTGTGTTTGTATAGACCATAACGCATAAAAGCGCATTAATGGGAACATTACAGAATGTTCTTTAATAAAATAAACTAAAAAGTTACTTTTAACATTAATGCATTACTTTTTGGTGTAAATAATCAACAAAGTAATTGAGTTACTTTTTGAATTAAGTAACTGTAACTAGTTACTCTTTCTTAGTAACTAGCACAACACTGGTTTTGTGTTGCACAGATATAAAGCATCACCTTGCTCGATGTTTTGGCCAAGATGTCTTGAAGCTCCATAATCTTCTGCACGAGTCCGTGGAAGTCATTGCAGGTTGGACAGGCTAAGAAAGACACGTCAATTAATAATGTATGCCATTAATAAACCATTGCATATGTTTGATTTGGCAATCACAAATAAACTAATTAGCGGCACGTACTGCGGTTGAGGTCGGGGCATTGTGTGATGTATCCTTGAGGCATTACAAGGATCTGAACGTCTTGCATCACTCCCTGCATCAAAACACACACAAAAGTGATTCAGAAGCACAGTTAGATCAGAGCAGAAACATTCATTACATTCAAACACATGCATCCGTGGCTCTTTGTGTGGCTCTAATGAACTAACGGTATGTTATTCTCATCAAAATATGTATATTACTGCACTGAGATGTCCCTGTATGCCGTCTCCAGCAGTGAGCATCATGGGTAAAATCTCAAACAGTGGCTTTTAGATGTTCAAGGGTGCTTTTATTTGTCGAGAAGAATAAGAGCGAAACGAAGGATGCAGATGAGCGTGGCCTTTTCTCTGGATTAGTATCTGTCAAGCCATGTTGGTTTTCTCTTAGCTTTGATTTGTGGCTTAAATTTAGAGATTTTTTTTCTCTGTGTCGAATCAAACTCACCCATTTCTTCAAAAACGTATTAAAATCAAAATGATCTTAAAATGTAAACACTGTTGTTGTTGGAGATGCATAAAAGCCTGTATTTGAATTACTTCAAATAATTATTTTTTCAAAGAAATTAACACTTTTATTCATCAAGGCTGCATTATATTGATCAAAATCGAGCAAAACAAGCAGATACAGATTGAATTTGTTTCATATATGCCTTAATTTGATTG
>NC_081804.1:132500-150000 GCF_963082965.1 Carassius carassius
ATTTATAAAGCGTGCGTACGCACAAAACGGGGCTGGAAACGTACGTACGCCAGTTCCCACGCAAAGGTTGTGATCTATAAAAAACAAACTTGACGGGAGAATGTGCGCACCTTTAAGCAAACTTTGAGCCGTGCGTACGCACATTCTGGAGACAAAGGGAATTGGCGACACCGATGGTGAGGTCGTGAACTGAAGTTAGATTGTAGAAAATAAATGTGAGAAGAACGATTATAAGAATTAATGACATTTAATTTTCACTCCATTTCATACGTTATATCCACATTATCATGAAGATTAAATCCAACAGTGTTATTTGTGCCGATTGTTTTAGGCTATATACATCTAGTAAAATCCAAACGTAATTCAAAATGTATTAAAAGTAAAATAAAATAATAATCAACGCTGCCTTACAGTCACATTGTCCACAACGGGAGCACAGGAGGACATGGCGCGATACATGTGATAGCCTACAGAATCGCATGAAATACCCTTTTATTAGAGAACTGCAGAACACAGTGTAAAAAGGAAATATTTTCCTTAATGTACATAGCCTATATCATAAAATGTCAAAGTCTGCAAATACAGTCATGAAGCACAATCGCTACTCATCATCGGTCCTAACTATTACGGTGTTCATTACAAAACCGTCAAGAAGCATGTGTTCACTATAACATTTTCGTCTTAAATTTTCGCCCACAAATTAATTAAGTGATTTTGTCAAGGTGTTAACGATCAGTCTATTTGCTAGAAACATATAAATTCTCCGGTGACCCGGGTATGTAATGCTTCATGATGGCACTCCTGGCACTGTTGGAGGATTACGCTAATGGCAGAATAAGGAGAGAACGAGTTTTCAGGGACCATGATGATTTCCTGGCCCATGATGATGACTGGCTAATAAGCCGATTTAGATTCCCTAGAGCTGTGCTCTTGGATCTATGTGCTGAATTGGGTCCAGTATTAGAGAGGGCAACACGCCGGAACCATGCCATCCCAGTCCAAATACAAGTCCTCACCACTCTGGGGTTCTTGGCAACCGGCTGTTTCCAGCGGGAATTGGCAGACAGGTAAATTAATAATATAAAAAAACTATAAGTAATCCTCAAATTTGTCTCTAAGACCTTTTTGTATATGAAATAATTCTATTGGAATCTATCATCTCGCCCTATAGGTCTGGTATATCACAGCCGTCCCTGAGTGCCATAATATCTGTCGTTTTAAATGGTATACTTAATATGGTTAGTCGATACATCAGGTTCCCCTACACTGTGCGAGAACAGGCCGAAATTAAAACGCAATTTGCAGCAATGTCTGGTTTCCCAAATGTAATCGGCGCAATTGACTGCACTCATGTTGCTATAAGGGCACCATCTGAAAATGAATTTGCTTATGTTAATAGAAAGCATGTGCATTCTATTAATGTGCAAATCATATGTGACTCCAACATGACCCTCACAAACATTGTGGCACGCTGGCCTGGTTCAACACATGATTCCTTTATCTTGACACATAGCAGTGTAGGAAACAGACTAAATGCAGGCGCAGTACGTGATGGCTGGCTTCTTGGTGAGTTTAACAATATTAAAAAGTAGGAACTGTAACAATTTTGTTTTTAATATAATTATAACCTGCAGGCGACAGTGGCTACCCCCTGAGACGCTGGCTCCTCACCCCATTTTTAAACCCGCAGAGCGCAGAGGAAACTCATTATAACGAGGTCCACTCTCGTGCCCGCGCAGTTGTGGAGCGTGCCATCGGCATCCTGAAATGCAGATGGCGTGCTCTGGATGCCTCGGGTGGCAGACTTTTATACCATCCAGCAAAAGTGTGCAAGATTGTCAGGGCGTGTGGTGTTTTGCACAATATAGCACTGAGAAACGGTATTCCTCTCCCTCCTGATCTCCCTCTACCCCAGCATTACGACCCCGAGCCACAGCCCCCTGGCCGACAAGAGGGATATCAACGAGGTGCAAGAATCCGTGAGGATGTCATGCGGCGTTTGTAAAGAAAGACAAAACTCAAGGTTCATGTTTTAACTGCATCTTTTAATGATTGTGCAATTTCTTGAATCACTTCTCTCATCTGCCGTAGCTCATCTGCAACCCTGTTGACAGCGTTTATTGTCTCTCGCTGTAACTGCAGGACTGCGTCAGTGAGTACCCGACCACTTTTGGACGTGCCAGACGCAGAAGGGGCACTGCTTTGAGCCGGACGCTGTGCATCTGCATCTGAGAACCCCTCACCCTGAACCTCCTGTTCATTTACAGCTTCAGACTCCGGAAGGACTGGAGGACAAACAATTGGCAACATTTATCCATTTATCACCCCACACACTCAAATGTACAGCGTTAATGATTAAAAATTGGTTTAACCTTGCTCCTCTGTGGTTTCAGTCACGTCAGTGTCTCCCTCCTTTTCCGACACAATACCACACACGCTGACCTCCCCAATTATAGCCGCGATTTTGCTGTCCACTGATGTGAGATCAGCTGTACATGGGCCCCCACCAGTTGCAGCCACGCTCTGGCGGTGGGAGGACAGTTTTCTCTTTGCCTCCACCTTGAATGAATGAGAATCTTTATTTCACATATTTTGCATACTGTAAGCACATGTAAATAAAACTTTTGGAAAATCAATATTGCTATTTATATAGGTATATAGCCTAATAAAACACAAATGTAATATGTTGGTAAAAAAAAAATTTGTATACCTTCAGGTCGGACCATTTTTTCTTTAATTCTGCAACTGTCCGTTCTGTCCCACTGACACAATTGACGGCAGAAGCAATACTTTGCCACTCGCACTGCTTCTTTTTATTAGTGACCCCACTGCTGTGGCCACCAAATAACACAGTTTTCCGAGCCTCCACCTCCCCTACAAGTGTTTCAATCTCAGTATCTGAGAAATTACGTTTTTTTCCTCTTTTCTCACCTGTCGCCATTATTAAAATTAGGCTAACAGAAATGCACGTTTTCACTTTCTTGGATTAATTAATTGGCGGGTCGCATGCCAGTTTTCCAGGTATATATGGGATTCCACTCTCATTTACATGCTGATCAGCAATCATGAGGTGATTTGCATTGACTATTTATGGTTAAAAATGGGCGTGTACAGGGCGGGATATGAGGCTGGTTCACGTACGCACATCTGCGGGTGATCTGTGATTTATAAAGGGAACATTGCTTACAGGTGTGCGTACGCACGGTTTTATAAATCGGAATATTTTTTGGCGTACGCCATTTTTGGCTTTTGGGCGCACGTAAACTTTTAGTAAAGATCCTACGCATAGTTTTATAAATGAGACCCCTGGTCCAGTCATGACAACGCGATTCTCAGCCTGCGCTCCAGCTGAGTAATCAAATTTATTTTTAAAAATAATTTATATATTTTATATTCAAACTGAAAACATGATGTGATTAACACTCAAGTCATTCAAGTCATCCTGTCTCAAGTCAAGTCAAGTCCCAAGTCTTTAACTTCCAAGTCCAAGTCAAGTCTCAAGTATTTTATTTTTTGTCAAGTCACAAGTCCTAAAAATAGCGACTCGAGTCGACTCGAGTCCAAGTCACCAAGTCACAAGTCCCCATGTCTGGTGTGTATATATTCCAAAATAAATAACATAATTAGATATTATAATATAAATTAAAAATATATTTTTATTAATATTAAAACAATATATTAATAATAATATATTAACAATAATTAATAATAATATATGACTTTCTAATACAGTATATGCACAGATATTCCATCTATAGAAATTGATCTGGTACACAGTGGATTGCAGTAACATTAGAAGATGTGAACTGTCACAGTGTCTGGGTTGTGTTCCCTGGGTGTCCACTAGATGTCCTCTTTTCCCACGGTGTCTTTCACTTCATTAATCACATTCCTCACGTCCCTGCTTAATTATTGCACCCAGCTGTCACTAATTACCTATCATCACACCCTGTCAGTTCCCCATTAGCGTTTGTCTCTCCTTGTGTATATAACCCGGTCTGTCTTAGTATGTGTCACGGAGTCATTGTTAATTCATGTCCGTCATCTTGTCGTGCTCTTGCCTTGTGTCCTTGTTTGGTTTTATGTTTGGATGGTTGTTTTGGTTTCCTGTAACACCAATCGTGACAGAACGACTCCGTCACAGTAAGAACCAGCAGTATGTCTTTTGATGTTTCCCGTTCCCCAGCCAGGATGGTGGAGCGGAGAGCAAAATATTTGAAGTTGACCGCCCTCCGCCAAGAGGGCAATGAGGTGGGTGCCATGGCACAGATGTTCTGGTCCTTGGCAGAGGGCATGGGATATAATGACGCGGCTCTAAAGGACTATTTTAACAGCGGGCTGGATGACCCGGTTCCTCAAGAGGAAATGGCCCATCTGGACACATTTGAGTTCTGGGAATTTGTATTTTATTTGCAGCATAGGCTTCCGTGGGATGCCCCAGCCACTCCTGTCTCTTCCGGTGGGATGGCCACCGATCCAGCGCCACTGCCCAAAATGGCCGTCAATCTAGTGCCACGGTCCAAGATGGCCGCCTGTCCAGAGTCATGGCCCAAGATGACCGCCAGCCCAGCGCCACAGCACAAGATGGCCGTCAGCCCAGCGCCACAGCACAAGATGGCCGTCAGCCCAGCGCCACAGCACAAGATGGCCGTCAGCCCAGCGCCACAGCACAAGATGGCCGTCAGCCCAGCGCCACAGCACAAGATGGCCGCCAGCCCAGCGCCACAGCACAAGATGGCCGCCAGCCCAGCGCCACAGCACAAGATGGCCGTCAGCCCAGCGCCACAGCACAAGATGGCCGTCAGCCCAGCGCCACAGCACAAGATGGCCGTCAGCCCAGCGCCACAGCACAAGATGGCCGTCAGCCCAGCGCCACAGCACAAGATGGCCGCCAGCCCAGCGCCACAGCACAAGATGGCCGCCAGCCCAGCGCCACAGCACAAGATGGCCGCCAGCCCAGCGCCACAGCACAAGATGGCCGCCAGCCCAGCGCCACAGCACAAGATGGCCGCCAGCCCAGCGCCACAACACAAGATGGCCGCCAGCCCAGCGCCACAGCACAAGATGGCCGCCAGCCCAGCGCCACAGCACAAGATGGCCGCCAGCCCAGCGCCACAGCACAAGATGGCCGCCAGCCCAGCGCCACAGCACAAGATGGCCGCCAGCCCAGCGCCACAGCACAAGATGGCCGCCAGCCCAGCGCCACAGCACAAGATGGCCGCCAGCCCAGCGCCACAGCACAAGATGGCCGCCAGCCCAGCGCCACAGCACAAGATGGCCGTCAGCCCAGCGCCACAGCACAAGATGGCCGTCAGCCCAGCGCCACAGTACAAGATGGCCGCCAGCCAAGCGCCACAGCACAAGATGGCCGCTAACCCAGCGCCAATGCCCAAATTGGCCACCGTTCCAGCGCCACAGCCCAAGATGGCCGCCAGTCCAGCGCCGCAACCCGGGATGGCCGCCAGCCCAGCGCCACAGCACAAGATGGCCGCCAGCCCAGCGCCACAGCACAAGATGGCCGCCAGCCCAGCGCCACAGCACAAGATGGCCGCCAGCCCAGCGCCACAGCACAAGATGGCCGCCAGCCCAGCGCCACAGCACAAGATGGCCGCCAGCCCAGCGCCACAGCACAAGATGGCCGTCAGCCCAGCGCCACAGCACAAGATGGCCGTCAGCCCAGCGCCACAGCACAAGATGGCCGTCAGCCCAGCGCCACAGTACAAGATGGCCGTCAGCCCAGCACCACAGCACAAGATGGCCGCTAACCCAGCGCCAATGCCCAAATTGGCCACCGTTCCAGCACCACAGCCCAAGATGGCCGCCAGCCCAGCACCAATGCCCAAATTGGCCACCGGTTCAGCGCCAATGCCCAAATTGGCCACCGGTTCAGCGCCACAGCACAAGATGGCCGCTAACCCAGCGCCAATGCCCAAATTGGCCACCGGTCCAGCACCACAGTACAAGATGGCCGCCAGTCCAGCGCCACAACCCGAGATGGCCGCCAGCCCAGCACCACAGTACAAGATGGCCGCCTGTCCAGAGTCATGGCCCAAGATGGCTGCTTGCCCAGCGCCGCTGCTCAGGATGAGAATCACAGCTGACCCTCTGGAGTCGAGTCAGGTTCCAGTGAACTCTCCAGAGTCGAGTCAGGTTCCAGTGAACTCTCCAGAGTCGAGTCAGGTTCCAGTTGACCCTCCAGAGTCGAGTCAGGTTCCAGTTGACCCTCCAGAGTCGAGTCAGGTTCCAGTGAACTCTCCAGAGTCAGGGCTAGTCACGATGACCCTCCAGAGTCAGGGCTAGTCACCGATGACCCTCCAGAGCCAAGTCAAGTCACCGGCGATCTGCAAGGACTGAGTCAAGTCACCGGGGATCTGCAAGGACCTGCAAGGACTGAGTCAAGTCACCGGGGATCTGCAAGGACTGAGTCAAGTCACCGGGGATCTTCAAGGACTGAGTCAAGTCACCGGGGATCTTCAAGGACTGAGTCAAGTCACCGGGGATCTTCATGAACAGAGGCAGGTCACCGCTGATCTTCATGAAAAGAGGCAAGTCACCGTTGGTCTTCATGAACAAGTGCCAGTCACCAATGATCTTCGTGAGCAGAGTCAGACCAGCACCGATCTTCTGGAGTCCAGTAAAGACACCAGGGGATTACCAGAGTTTCGTCGTCCTGTTGGTCCAGCCGCACGGAGGTGTGCTCCGCCTTGGGGGGCTCTCGTCCTGACCACACGGCTGTGGTAGTCTTCTGCTCCGCCCTGGGGGACTCCGGCCCCGACCACACTGCTGTGGAGGTCTTCTGCTCCGCCCTGGGGGGCTTCCGCCCTGACCACACGGTTGTGGTGGTTTTCCGCTCCGCCCTGGGGAACTCCGGCCTCGACCACAAGGATGTGGTGGTCTTCTGCTCCGCCCTGGGGGGGCTTCCGCCCTGATCACACGTTTGCGGGGGTCTTCTGTTCCGCCCTGGTGGGCACCACGTGATGTCCTTATGGACTTATGTTTTGTGTTTCTTGTTTTCTGCCTGTTCCCCTCTGTGAGCCTGGCCCTCCGTCCCTCCCCCTGAACCTCCTCCGGTCCTCCTCCCTCCTGGTCTCTCTGTTTTGTGTCTACACTTCTGGTATCTGTTCCCCATGATTTTTTTTTCTGGCCCTCCGTCCCTCCCCCTGAGCCTCCACCTGTCCGCCTCCCTCCTTGTCTCTGTGTTGTGTCTTGTCGTGGAGCGTCTGGGAGCCGCTCCGTAGAGGCGGGGTATTGTCACAGTGTCTGGGTTGTTTTCCCTGGGTGTCCTCTAGATGTCCTCTTTTCCCACGGTGTCTTTCACTTCATTAATCACATTCCTCACGTCCCTGCTTAATTATTGCACCCAGCTGTCACTAATTACCTATCATCACACCCTGTCAGTTCCCCATTAGCGTTTGTCTCTCCTTGTGTATATAACCCGGTCTGTCTTAGTATGTGTCACGGAGTCATTGTTAATTCATGTCCGTCATCTTGTCGTGCTCTTGCCTTGTGTCCTTGTTTGGTTTTATGTTTGGTTTTGTTTGGTATCGACCTCTGCCTGGACTGTTTATTCTCTTTGGATTGCCCTTAATAAAAGACTTACTCGCAATTGGTTCTATCTCCGTGCCTCATTGGATCCCGGCCGTGACATGAACAGATCAGATAGTTATTAATAATCACTTGTCTGACAGACGCATCACTCAGGGAATCAGTGCACAAACACTCGTATGATTCCTCCCAGCAAACAGCTCCTCTTCCCCCTCCTCCTCCTCTTCTTCTTCCTCATCCCCCTCTTCCTCATCCCAGTCTTCCTCCTCCTCCTATTTTTCTTCCTCCTCATCATCCTCCTCCTCCATCCCCTCTTCCTCCTCCTCCTATTCCTCCTCATCTTCCTCCTCATCCTTCTCTTTCTCCTCGTCCTCCTCCTCTTCACCTTCCTCCTCTTTCTCTTCCTCTTCCTCTTCCTCCTTATCCTTCTCTTTCTCCTCCTCTTCACCTTCCTCCTCCTCTTTCTCTTCCTCTTCTTCATCTTCCTCCTCCTCTTCTTCATCTTCATCCTCTTCCTCTTCCTCTTCCTCCTCCCCCTTCTCTTCCTCCTCCTCTTCCTCGTCCTCCTCCTCCTCTTCTTCCTCCCCTTTATCATCCCCCATTTGCTCCTCCTCTTCTTCCTCTTCCCCCTCTTCTTCCTTCTCCTCTTTTCATCCTCCTCTTCCTCCTCCCCTTCCTCCTCTTCACCTTCCTCCTCCTCTTTCTCTTCCTCCTCCTCCTCTTCCTCTTCCTCCTCTTCTTCCTATTCCTCCTCCTCCTCTTCCTCTTTCTCTTCCTCTTCCTCCTCTTCCTTATCCTCCCCCTTTTCCTCCTCCTTCTCATCCTCCTCATCTTCTTCCTCTTCCCTCTCCTCTTCCTCCTCCTCTTCCTACTCTTTACCTTCCTCCTCCTCCTCCTCTAATTCTCTTTCTCCTCGTCCTCCTCCTCCTCTTCTTCCTCCTCCTTATCCTCCTCCTTTACCTCCTCCTCTTCCTCTTCCTCCTCTTCTTCCTATTCCTCCTCCTCCTCCTCTTCACCTTCCTCCTCCTCACCTTCCTCCTCCTCTTCCTCCTCTTCTTCCTCTTCCTCCTCCTCCTCCTTATCCTCCCCCTTTTCCTCCTCCTTCTCATCCTCCTCCTCTTCTTCCTCTTCCCTCTTCCCTCTCCTCTTCCTCCTCCTCTTCCTACTCTTTACCTTCCTTCTCCTCTTCCTCTTCTTCCTCATCTTCCTCCTCCTCCTCCTCTTCCTCATCCTCCTCCTCTTCCTCTTCCTCATCCTCCTCCTCTTCCTCCTCCTCCTCTCAAAAAGGTGCATCTGCCACTGTCTAATGGAGGCATCAATAAATGATCAGCTCTTTCTCTCAGAAGCGAGATCCCATCTGTGTAGGAGCCAGTGACACAGTTAGGAGCCTGTAATGAAGACATGCGGGCATCTCCAAAAAAAAAACAATATATCATCCTCCAGCGACTAAGAGAAGACCAATTAACAGCTGTGCCAGCCAATAACCAGCCCCGGCTTCAGTCTGCTCTTTTAATTAGTCACTGTCTTGTTTGGAGTTCAGAACTGAACTGCACCTCTCACATTCTGTCCCTCATAGAAGGAGCTTTCAGGGATTTTCAGTGAATCATTGTTTAAACCCATTTGACAAACAAACAAACAAATAAATAAGAAATGTACAAAATAGTATAATATATTTAAAAATATATTTACATATGTTACGTTGTTTATTTACATGTATTTACATAATATGTTTATACACATTATATAATCGCATACAATACGTTTGAATAAATATATGATTATATAATTTTTATAATGAATTATAACATTATTTTTATTTACATATACATTTCCCCAATAATTTTGGACCATGTTTCATTAATAAACAAATGAATTCATAAATATATATATATTTTACATTATATTCTTATATGTATTTATATCATTATATTTATGTTAAAACTTTTTAGCATGTAATACATTTACATAAATATCTGAAGTCCATCCTGAGATGAGAAGAGCTGCAGGATGATGAAGATGATGATGATTTGAGGCAGAGTGGGTGAAGGTGGTGTGTTTTAGTGGCGGCGGTTGCCCTTTCATTCCCAGCAGGACCGTGCCTCCCGCTCCAGAAAGCTTCTCCGGCCCGATCAAAGGCTCTCGGTGGGAAGATCTCGACCCAAGCGTCTCCATGGAAACAGCTCATCCCGATCAATCAGGAGACACAGAGGATCTGTAACATGGCTCACAGCGGAGATCCGGACTCCTCATGTCCATCTAAACCAGCCTGCTGTTCATATTTTAGTAAAAGTGCAGAAGAGCCACAACTGTCCAGCTCCAAAAGTGACAAAGACATCATAAAAAGGCGTCCATGTCTTGTGCTCTATATTTCAGTCATATAGAGTATATATATATGAAGCAGTACGACTTTTTACATTTTGAGTTTTTATTCTATTTTAAGTTGTAGCTGGACAGTGAGACTTTTTTATATTTCTGTGTAGCTTACACTAAGCTTTTTTTCTTTTTCTTTTTTATTTTAGTACTTAAGGTTATTTATTATAATTTATTAAAATACTTGGTTTCAGACACCATCATGTCACACTTAATTATGTAAAAATAATAAACCATGCTTAATGAATATTTAAAGCAGTGTTATTTTAGCAAATAAATACTGTAAACACAACATATTTAGAGTTATATTTTCATTTTTTTCAATTACTATTCAGTAATTTTAGTGTAAGTTTTACCTTAGTCTTTAGATTTTTATATTTCTATGTAGCTTTAATATATTTTTATAAAAAATGTACACAAGAAATTAAACTAAATGAGAAATGTTGCCTTGGCAACTAGCTGAAATACTTATTATTCAAGTTTTAGTTAATGATGATAATCGTGCTGCCACCACATATTTTTTTCTTATTGATTATCTTTTTGATTGAAATTATGAATTGCATTCTGACACACTTCAAAACACAAGGATGCATGAAATCGTGCTGAAAGCACCTGTGCTTGGTGTACAGGCCCAAAATATCCTCAATTTCCCTCCAGTCTGAATCTCTGTGTTTATGACTCTCAGCCAGGTGAGATTTACATCCAGAGAGACGGGGAATCTGAGGCCGGTTTACCCCGCATCCGTCTTCCTTCAGCAGAGCCCAGTTCTTTGTTCCACAGCATCGGTTCTGTCCTGAGGACGAGATTAGACCACAAACACATCCCGGAGACACGCTTCCCACGAGTAAACCACAGCTTTAGCTTTCTCAGGATCGTCCTGAGGGTTTTTTGATGAAGCAGACGCAGAGCAGAGATCATATATATATATATATATATATATATATATATATATATATATATATATATATATATATATATATATATATATATATATATATATATTTATCCAAAGTGACTGAAAGTGTATTCAGGCTATAATTACTATTATTTATTTATAAAGTTCACTCACAGGATCACTGGAGATTTGATTTTCTGGAATGATTCTGCAGAACTGAGCTATTGTGAATGTAACTGTTGACTCAGATGTGTCTGTTTTTAGAATTTTGGGAGAAACATCTGAGGAACAGTTGATACTCTGAATCACCTTCTGTCATTTTCATCATCCAGTCAATTCCATGGATAACATCAGGCCACGCTCAGATTGTCTCTCAGTGAATATCCTGCTCATGTCACATATTGGATTGTAATTAGGGCTGGAACGGTTCAACTTATTCACCGTTCAGTTTGTGTCACGGCTTTAGAGTCACGATCTCACAAAACCGTACCACCCCTAATTGTAATCCATTTAGGTTTTTCCCAGATTTTGTGTTTTCTGTCTGATTCCAATTTTAATTGTTAAATTGCATAATTAGTTGAATTCACAAATACAACCCGAATTCTGGAAAAGTTGGGACGTTTTTTAAATTTTAATAAAATGAAAACTAAAGGAATTTCAAATCACATGAGCCAATATTTTATTCACAATAGAACATAGATAACATAGCAAATGTTTAAACTGAGAAATTTTACACTTTTATCCTCTTAATTAGCTCATTTAAAATGTAATGCCTGCTACAGGTCTCAAAAAAGTTGGCACGGGGGCAACAAATGGCTAAAAAAGCAAGCAGTTTTGAAAAGATTCAGCTGGGAGAACATCTAGTGATTAATTAAGTTAATTGATATCAGGTCTGTAACATGATTAGCTATAAAAGCTTTGTCTTAGAGAAGCAGAGTCTCTCAGAAGTAAAGATGGGCAGAGGCTCTCCAATCTGTGAAAGACTGTGTAAAAAAATTGTGGAAAACAATGTTCCTCAACGTCAAATTGCAAAGGCTTTGCAAATCTAATCATCTACAGTCGTGGCCAAAAGTTTTGAGAATTACATAAATATTGGAAATTGGAAAAGTTGCTGCTTAAGTTTTTATAATAGCAATTTGCATATACTCCAGAATGTTATGAAGAGTGATCAGATGAATTGCATAGTCCTTCTTTGCCATGAAAATTAACTTAATACCAAATAAACCTTTCCACTGCATTTGATTGCTGTCATTAAAGGACCTGCTGAGATCATTTCAGTAATCGTCTTGTTAACTCAGGTGAGAATGTTGACGAGCACAAGGCTGGAGATCATTATGTCAGGCTGATTGGGTTAGAATGGCAGACTTGACATGTTAAAAGGAGGGTGATGCTTGAAATCATTGTTCTTCCATTGTTAACCATGGTGACCTGCAAAGAAACGCGTGCAGCCATCATTGCGTTGCATAAAAATGGCTTCACAGGCAAGGATATTGTGGCTACTAAGATTGCACCTAAATCAACAATTTATAGGATCATCAAGAACTTCAAGGAAAGAGGTTCAATTCTTGTAAAGAAGGCTTCAGGGCGTCCAAGAAAGTCCAGCAAGCGGCAGGATGGTCTCCTAAAGAGGATTGAGCTGCGGGATCGGAGTGGCACCAGTGCAGAGCTTGCTCAGGAATGGCAGCAGGCAGGTGTGAGCGCATCTGCACGCACAGTGAGGACAAGACTTCTGGAAGATGGCCTGGTGTCAAGAAGGGCAGCAAAGAAGCCACTTCTCTCCAAAAAAAACATCAGGGACAGATTGATCTTCTGCAGAAAGTATAGTGAATGGACTGCTGAGGACTGGGGCAAAGTCATATTCTCCGATGAAGCCTCTTTCCGATTGTTTGAGGCATCTGGAAAAAGGCTTGTCCGGAGAAGAAAAGGTGAGCGCTACCATCAGTCCTGTGTCATGCCAACAGTAAAGCATCCTGACACCATTCATGTGTGGGGTTGCTTCTCATCCAAGGGAGTGGGCTCACTCACAATTCTGCCCAAAAACACAGCCATGAATAAAGAATGGTACCAAAACACCCCCCAACAGCAACTTCTTCCAACAATCCAACAACAGTTTGGTGAAGAACAATGCATTTTCCAGCACGATGGAGCACCGTGCCATAAGGCAAAAGTGATAACTAAGTGGCTCGGTGACCAGAATGTTGAAATTTTGGGTCCATGGGCTGGAAACTCCCCAGATCTTAATCCCATTGAGAACTTGTGGTCAATCCTCAAGAGGCGGGTGGACAAACAAAAACCCACTAATTCTGACAAACTCCAAGAAGTGATTATGAAAGAATGGGTTGCTATCAGTCAGGATTTGGCCCAGAAGTTGATCGAGAGCATGCCCAGTCGAATTGCAGAGGTCCTGAAAAAGAAGGGCCAACACTGCAAATACTGACTCTTTGCATAAATGTCATGTAATTGTCGATAAAAGCCTTTGAAACGTATGAAGTGCTTGTAATTATATTTCAGTACATCACAGAAACAACTGAAACAAAGATCTAAAAGCAGTTTAGCAGCAAACTTTTTGAAAACTAATATTTATGTAATTCTCAAAACTTTTGGCCACGACTGTACAGTGCATAACATCATCAAAAGATTCAGAGAAACTGGAGAAATCTCTGTGCGTAAGGGACAAGGCCGGAGACCTTTATTGGATGCCTGTGGTCTTCAGGCTCTCAGACGACACTGCATCACTCATCGGCATGATTGTGTCAATGACATTACTAAATGGGCCCAGGAATACTTTCAGAAACCACTGTCGGTAAACACAATCCGCCGTGCCATCAGCAGATGCCAACTAAAGCTCTATCATGCAAAAAGGAAGCCATATGTGAACATGGTCCAGAAGCGCCGTCGTGTCCTGTGGGCCAAGGCTCATTTAAAATGGACTATTTCAAAGTGGAATAGTGTTTTATGGTCAGACGAGTCCAAATTTGACATTCTTGTTGGAAATCACGGACGCCGTGTCCTCCGGGCTAAAGAGGAGGGAGACCTTCCAGCATGTTATCAGCGTTCAGTTCAAAAGCCAGCATCTCTGATGGTATGGGGGTGCATAAGTGCATACGGTATGGGCAGCTTGCATGTTTTGGAAGGCTCTGTGAATGCTGAAAGGTATATAAAGGTTTTAGAGCAACATATGCTTCCCTCCAAACAACGTCTATTTCAGGGAAGGCCTTGTTTATTTCAGCAGGACAATGCAAAACCACATACTGCAGCTATAACAACAGCATGGCTTCGTCGTAGAAGAGTCCGGGTGCTAACCTGGCCTGCCTGCAGTCCAGATCTTTCACCTATAGAGAACATTTGGCGCATCATTAAACGAAAAATACGTCAAAGACGACCACGAACTCTTCAGCAGCTGGAAATCTATATAAGGCAAGAATGGGACCAAATTCCAACAGCAAAACTCCAGCAACTCATAGCCTCAATACCCAGACGTCTTCAAACTGTTTTGAAAAGAAAAGGAGATGCTACACCATGGTAAACATGCCCCGTCCCAACTATTTTGAGACCTGTAGCAGAAATCAAAATTGAAATGAGCTCATTTTGTGCAGAAAATTGTAAACTTTCTCAGTTTAAACATTTGCTATGTTATCTATGTTCTATTGTGAATAAAATATTGGCTCTTGTGATTTGAAAGTCTTTTAGTTTTCATTTTATTAAAATTTAAAAAACGTCCCAACTTTTCCGGAATTCGGGTTGTAGCTTTTTTAAGTTTTGTAATGCAAAATAAAGAAAATATAACAATTCCTTTACAACAGAACACTGCAGTTATTTATTTGTTTAATTATTTATTAAATAAAGTGCTGCAGAGCAGAGGGTTTTTCTAATTACTAATTAAAAATTTATTGTAATTCTGTAATAATTTCGTCAAGTTAAACCAAACTTTTATTTTGGCAATTTGTAGATTATACCTTTCAGTTTTCTCATTTGTTGTGACAAAAATTATTTCCCATGAAATATTATTTATTCCCAAAATGTTCTCAATGTTCTTAATTTAATAACCAAAAAGCACATCCAATTAATTTAATTCATAAAACTTCAACAATTTAATCAATCTTCTGAAAAATAATCAAATGAAAATGTAACAGTTTCCTTACAACACAACACTACAGTTTTATTAAAACATATTTATTTACTTATTTATTTCTGTCTGTCTGTCAGTCTGTCTGTCTAATAAAAGGCTTTAAATATTTTTTTAATGATAAATTGTGATATACTGTACATCTGTCTTAATTTCTTCAATTTAAACCAAACATTTATTTTGTGCTAGATCCATAATAACACTTCCTCCAGTGAAAAAGTGTTCTGATCTGAATCAGGAGAGAAATCTGCACAGATCAAGCAGCGTTTACACAGATCTAAACTAATCTGTGAGAGACAACAGCAGATGCACTTCTTCACTGGAGGAAGTGTTATTATGGATTATAGACTATGTATTTGAGTTAAAATCATCTTAATGCTGGATGTGTTTCATCTTTTGTCTTCTCCAGATGTACACTGATGGACTGGAGTGCTGTGGATTATTGTGATGTTTTTATCAGACTCTCATTCTGACGGCACCCATTCACTGCAGAGCATCCATTGATGAGACACTGATGCAATGCTACATTTCTACAAACCTGATGAAGACACAAACTCATCCTGATCTGGGATGATCTGAGGGTGAGTACATCTTCGTAAAATTTTCATTTGTGGCTATAAAAGCACCTTTAATCAGTTTGAAATTGTTCACCGTGAGCATTTAGTACGTAAACACCCCTCAGAGACTCTGTTTGTGGTCTAAATCTGGTCTCAGACTCCCTCCAGCTCCATGAATGCCCTGCTGTCCCAATTAGAAGGGAAAGGTTCAGCCGGCGACGCTCCGGTTTTATCCTGCTGTTCTCCACAGCCTTCCCACTGTCACTTAGAGCATATCACCGCCGCTCAGACAACAAACACGTCATTTAATGCCTGTAATGATGAGTGTGTGTGTGTGAGTGAGTGAGTGAGTGTGTGCACAGATATCTGAGATGATTTATAGCAACAATAGAGTGCAGTGAAAGTATTTATAAATGCATGCATTAGAAAGGAGCAAGGAAGAGTAAATGAAGATGAGACAAGGATGGAATGAATAAACTCTTATTGCATTACTGAAAAGCTATGAACAAATCTTGATTTTAACCATGAGGAACTGATTGGATAGTGGAAAAATAATATTGAATTATCAGATTTTATTAATATTATTTTTTTTTTATAATAACATGCACCAGTCATTCACATAAAGATGGGGAACACTGATTAAGACAGTAAATTTAGATTTTATCTTGAAAAGTATAAAAGTGAAATGTGTGATTTCAGTGCAACTAGAGACAGCAAAAAGATTGCAATTTTTGGACTTTCCTTTAGTGCCACTAGTGGTACATTAATTACACTTTTCTGCAGAAAAAGTTTCTATTTAAGTTTCTTTCTAAGTTTCTATCTATTTAAATGAACTGTCAAGGCTTTAAAAGAGCTGCAAGGTCATTATGAGGGAATGAAAACTCTCACTGCATAACTGCACATCTAACCATGTAAAGCAGCTGGATGTTGCAGCACAGCACAATCACAGCGCATGGCTTTCCTTCAACTTTTATTTCCCTGAACAGCTACTGCAGTGCCAGCACATATCACACAGCAAAACTCTGAACCGCAACGCTTCCAGCATCCCAAGCTTGCGACTTGTTGCATCATAACGCACTTCCCAAACAGGTCATTATTTGTCAACAGCAGAACTCGCTGGAGATAAACTGTGAGGACCCGCTTTAACACCGATCTGAACACCGTCGGAGGACTAATCTCATTATGCATCCCAGTATTCTTCAGTGTCTGTTTCCATAAAGAGCCACGGCACTTTGTTTCCAGAGAGCCTCTGAATTGTCAAGGGCCCCGTAAGGGTCCATTCATCCCACAGAGACGAGATACGAAGCAAACCGCCAGCGTTAGACACAGTTCAGCACTTCTGCAGCTATTTAGAGCCGTTTGTGTTGTTTGCATATGCTGAGTGTCTTGTGCTAAATATTACTCATAAAATCTTTTCCCTATTAGCTGTTCCCAGTCAAAAATGCCTTGTAAGTCTCTCATTATGCTAAATAATTTCCAAATATTGGATCTTCTTAAGAGCACATGTTTTGTATTTCTTTTTGGAACCGATTGATTGGTCTGAGTTTTTTCATTTAAAAACTCTGGTGCATAAGCTCAGATCAGCCAATCAGTTCCAAAAACAATTACACAGCCTGGTCTAATTGCAACAAAATAAGTTGATTATTTACAAGCTATTTTTATGTAGGCCGGTCATTTTTGAGTGTGAGAAAAAAAAAATCCCCAAAAAGTACAAAATTATAATTTTTTAGGGGTGTATAGTTGTCATACCCTGAGTAAGCAAAGTCAGTACATTTTAGTCTAATGCGATAACATTCATAAGCATTTTTAGGTGGAAAAATCCTCTCCAGGTCAAAATGACCAGAATACAAAATAGATATTTACGCATGTTCCATTGCAATTGAAATGCATGCATTAAGTCAGAGCTACTGTCACACCCAAATATAACCTTATCCTTCCTGACACATGCAAAGAAACATGCACACATCTGCACGTGTAAATAGATATTTTGCAGAGGAAGAAAAATCC
>NC_081804.1:160000-165000 GCF_963082965.1 Carassius carassius
GTGGCAGGGTGATTGTGATGCAGTGACTCATGGGTAATGTAGTTCGGGTGTGGTGCAACGGTTTGAGAGGTGCTAGTGTCCAAGTGACAACTGGTGGTGAATGGGTGGAATGGTCCTGACTGGAGTGCCCTCTACTGAAGCTCATGGGCACTCCATCTAATGATCGTGACAAGTACTAGGTCAGAGCTGCGCTTTTATTTTATTTGAATTTATTTAGAAAATTGCATTTCACTTTTTCACTAATATTTTTCTGGAAAAGAATGTCATAATTCATTATACAGTTTCAGTGGTAGCTATGATTTATTTGTTTGTTTGTGAATGGATTATCTTCTGTTCAAACACAAATTAGAAAAAAATAATAATAATTTTTTTTCCACAGATACTGTCTAGAAAAAAAATATAAAAGATCTATTCACAAACAGCTTGTAACACTCCAAAGAGAAAGGAAACCTGAAATCCCATCATATGACCCCTTTAAAAGAACCCCTGTGAAGAACATTTTAGAAGAAAGATTCTTTATAGAACCACTGAAGAACCTTTATTTTTAAGAGTGTTCCATAAAGAACACATCACATGTGTTTGACCTTTCTGTTTTACAGATGATAATCACTACAATCTCTGTGATACAATCTCATAATATATATATATATATATATATATATATATATATATATATGTACATAGTTATATTATATAACAAATTTGTATTATCTAATTTAACACATGTTACTGAGTAATTTATCTTATTATTTTTCATATTGTGGCTTTTATACAACTCTTCCGGTTTGCAATCAGGCCTTTTTTGGACACATCTGTGATGCTGTTCTTTAACTGAAACAAGTTCGACTAGTCTTTCAATCTTAACAAGATGAGAAGTCTCTCAGAAGCTGACCCAGTAAATCAAGCGGTCAAGCTGTGTTCTGGCTCTGAACAGAGGATCTTTGCGCTGAAAGCCCAGTCCGTCTTATCTGAGAGTCAGCAGCCATTACAGAATCTGAGTCTTTCCTGCAGCAGTGAAACACAGCTCACGTTCACAGCTAATCCCAGCAGATCCCATAATAAAAGAGCAGAGGATCAACAACAGCCAAACTCCGAGCCGTTTCTTATGGGCGACCAATAAAGCCTGACAGCGTGGCTCTGTCCTGGCTCTCGAAAGGCTTTCCACGGACTCTGACACCCACGTGCATCCCAGCGAGAATCTAATATCACCTCTGATGCGAGAGAGATGCGAGACGGCCACGGCATATTTGAATAGAGCTCATATAATTTATTGCCAGATTTTAATATTTTTGGTCAGCCGAAGAGAGAGAGAGAGAGAGACTGCAATTCACAGTGTGACATGATGACAGAAAACCTGTCAGTAATACAGTAATATATGATGACCTGCCTCACGCTCTCTGGGATGAACACAGATTCATAAAGAATCTCAGTGATGTCAAATGGGGGAAAAACACATGGGCATTGCTTATATGGTGCTCCTTGTGGATTCAGATGTGTTTTGGATGGGATAGGCGATGGCTATGTGGTTGAAAATGTTTTGGGTGGTTGCAAATATTTTAGGTTGTTTAGTTGTTACTATATGGTTGCAAGGGTGTCTTGGCTGGTTGCCAGGTGTTTTCTTCAATCATACGGGACAATGCATGCACTGAACTTTTAGAAGTTGGCTGAGATTAATGTGACTTACACGTGCCTTAGCAACTAATTAGCTTAAAGTACAACAGAAGTGTGTGTGTGTGTGTGTGTGTGTGTGTGTGTGTGTGTGTGTGTGTGTGTGTGTGTGTGTGTGTGTGTGTGTGTGTGTGTGTGTGTGTGTGTTGTGATGCTCCCAGAGGTCCATCAGTTATTGATGTCGTGGCTGATGGGACTAAAACACAATAATACTGTCGTCCTTGCAGCATGTCATTTTCTAAAGTGCCACCAGGAAAATAAAATCATTCAAACACAAAATGAAGCCTTTTCCAGACAACAGCAACCACTCGAGACCCTGGAGAAATAACAACAGAGTGCCCCAGTTTTGGGGTTATTTGTGTTATTGAAAGTGAAAACCACCAGCTAATGTTTGTTCAGACTGCGCTGGAGCACTAAATAAAGCGAGCAGCACCTGTGTGATGATCTTTGCTCGACTGATGCTGTTTCTGGTGCGTCTGCAGTATTGAACTGTGGGAATTAATTTGTGTTTTCACACATTCTGAACTGGTTTCACTTGCTGTATTACCCTTTTGAAAATTCACCATGCTATCAAGTTTACTACTGTAATTGAATCAATTAATATGGCTTTTCCTCAAAATCCAGCCGAAATCTACCACAAAATCTAATTTTAAAAATCATTTCTTTTGATAATTAAGACTTTATAGAAAAAAAGTACCAGTGTATTGTACCATGGTACAATTATGGTATCAGATTGTGTAACTGTGGTACAATCACTGCGGTTTTTACATGGATTTTCCAATTGTAAAAAAAAAAAAATGCCATTGTGTTATGATGTCATATGTCCAAAATCTGTTTATAAAACATGGTGATTTGCTATTTCTATCATGATCCGCTGATTTTGTGACATTGTGTCCTTTATTGTAAAACACTGACCCCTAGTGACACAAAACTGACCTCACACTCCCACACTGTGACCATTCATCTGAGGCTGAACTCCAGTAACACAATGACAGATATTTCTAACTATTACAAGTCAAGGTTGTTCCCAGTGTGGAGCAGCCTCAAGAGGGTTACTGCTTCAACTCAGCAGTTTAATAACTCCGCAAATGTTTATGTTTCATCTGTAACTATTTTGAATAAGAGAACTTTCATATTAGGGTCATTTACAGCTACAATAGCAACAATATGGAAGCCCATTTCTGCCATTCTTCTGCAAGACATAATTATGACATAAAAGTATAAAACTGTAACTTTTAAATTGTAAACTCTTAATTATGATATCTTGACTTACTGTCCTTATTATAACATTTTATGTCCGAATTTCTACTTTTATCTCATAATTATGAGTAGCTCATAATTTAGTTTCATATTTCATAATGATTACTTGGTATCTTATATTCTTGACGTTTTATTGCATAATTATGACTTAGGGTTTCATAATTCAGACTATGTTTTACATTATTATGACATAGTATCTCATCATTTTTACTTTTTGTCTCATAGTTATTACATAGTACTGTATATCATAATTCAGACTTTTTATAATTTTGCCTTAATATCTCAATTTGTTATCTTTACTTTTTAGTCATAATGATTACTTTTCATCTCATAGTTTTATAACTTTTTATTTACTTTTTATGACTTAGTAATTCATATTTTTTGCTGTTCGTCATAATTCTTATTTTCTTTTTATTTCATGGTTATGACTTTTTATGCCATAATGATTATTTACCAAAGCACAAATATTTTTTCATATGTGACAGAAATGCAATTTTCATAATAATTAATTTTCAATGTCATCATTTTAACTTTGCATCTCATAATTTCAACTTTTTATTTCATAATTAAGACTTTAGCGTTATGACTTTTTTTATGCCATAATGATTATTTACCAAAGCTTCATTTGGTATCTGTTCATGTGTCTGAAATGAGATGTCAAGTGTTGCTCTGTGAAAGTGTGTACAACTGTGGTTGCAATTAGAGATGAATGTCAAAATGTCAAAGCAAAAGAAATAAATGTTCCATCTCATTTTAGTTAAAAAGTAATGTTTCTCATCTAAATGTTCAAAATTTACCATGTACACTTTATGAAAGATTAAAAAAAAAGTAAATTGTTACAGACATTAGTCGTGCATCCTATAAAGAGCTCAATAATCATAATTGCAGTGGAACTCATCACCTAATTACACATGCATTTGCAATGACAAAGAGCTGTTGTATTATTCACATTCATCATATTGAGGCATATTTTACAGCACTTTTGCACCAAAGTTTATGACTTGTTCAGGTGAAATATTTCAAACTTTTACAATCACTTTATAGAGCTCGCACTCACAAAGCGCAATTTCTAGCCACTAAAATACTGAATATAAGCGAGAATGACAAATTAATATTCACTTTATAATAAGGTCTCATTTGTTAAAATGAATGTAGTAACTAACAGTAACTCACAATGAGCAATACATTTGTTACAGTATTTTTAATCTTTGTTTATTTTAGTTAATGAAATACAACTGTTCAATCATTTTTAGTAATTACGATTCAGTATGTCTTAATTTAGGCTTTTGTATCATAAATATGACATTATTTATTATTATCTTTACATTTTATCTTATAATTATGACTTAGTATCTCATAAGTTAGACTTTTTTTCATAATTATGACTTAGTAACTCATTTTAGATTTTTGCCATGATTATGATTCAGTATCTCATAATTTAGACTTAATTTCATAATTAGTATCTCATAAGTTATAATTATTTCAGTTAGTATCTCGTATTTTTTACTCTTGTCAGTTATAAGTGTTTGTTATAATTTCAGCTTTTTCTCATAATTATGACTCAGTATCTCATTATTTAGATTTTTTCTCATAATTATGACTTAATACACGTTTTTTACTTTTGTCATAATTAAGTTTTTGTTATAATAACAGCTTTTTATCTCATAATTATGTTTTATTATCTGATAACTTTGACTTTTAATTTAATAATTATGACAGTATCTCTGAATTTAGACTTATAATTATGACTATCTCATATTATTTTACTTTTGTCATACTTAAGTTTTTGTTATAATTTCAGCTTTTTATCTCATAATTATGATTTAACTAATTTTTTACATAAAAATTGCATAATTTTGATACAATATCTCATCATTTAGACTTTTAATTTCATAATTATGATTTAGTATCTCTTTTTTAATTTTTATGTCATAATTGTAACTTTGTATCTCATGTTGAAATGAACATGAGCTATTTTTTCCCATTGTTAGTTCATGTTAACTAATGTTATCAAATGAAACCTTATTGTAAAGTTTTGCTAAAAGTTTCTTTTCCAGCACTTCTTAAGACAT